>NC_068982.1:126827621-126835850 GCF_001194135.2 Octopus bimaculoides
GGGGGGGGGGGGCGGAAATCTTGCCCTCCTGCTCTCCAGGAATACAAAAACAATCATCGTGGTAGAACTCACAGTGCCCTGGGAATACAGGCTTGATATTTCCTATCAGGTAAAGAAAGCAAAATATCAAGACTTCGTCGACGAATCCCTTGTCAACGGATGGCACGTGGCCTCATTTCCTACTGAAGTCGGTTACTGTGGGTTTCCATCTAGATCAGTGTGCTATTTATTACAGAAGATAGGTCCGGAACCCAGACAACTGAAGAGAGCCATCAAAGAAATAGACAAGGCAAATGAAACTAGCTGAAGATGGCTTTGGTTGATAAGAGATCGCAAGTGGAACCCTTCTGTAAGAGAAAACTAGCTGAATTCTTGCTGTCCCATTCAGGTAAAGCGCACAGGATAAGAGGCGAAACGCTTATGACTCTGCGATACCTGCTGACTATACGGAAAGGTATCTAGCATTGTAATGGATTTAGAAAAGCTTGGCACGGGGGAAAAAAGTATCTCCGATGTTTATTTCATCCATAAGAGAGGAAAGTTTATATAAGAGGAAGTAACTCCATCCTTACAAATTTTAACACGTGAAGCTGGTGTCGTACTAAAAAAGGAGAGAGCGATAAAAAATATTCCGGCCGGAACTTTTCTGCATCTGGCCGATAAAATACGAAACACTATAAAGTTGCCAACTCAGTAATGTGACGTGTATTGTAAGAGAAACATGGAGGGTACGCTATTTAAGTGGACGAATTATTTATCGGGTAAGTGACATTGTTTTAACCCTATCTAATTTTATTTCCACTATTCGGCATTTTAGGTTTCAATATTTTATAGAAAGTAAATTTTGCATTTGTTTTGTTGTTCTTACGTGATTTCCAGGTTGAAGATTTCGAGGTCATTGAAAAAAAAAAAGAAAAAAAAAAAGAAGATATCTGACAGCTGAAATTGACATTACCACATAAACCTTTATTGTGTTATTCATTCATACGAACTGGGGTTATGAAGAAGTTTTATTACTAATAATTTGCTATGTCTTTGTGTAATTCTTATATATTTTCGTTTATTGTTCAATATTTCTGACCTACATTATTATTATTATTATTATTATGTGTATGTATACACACACGTACACATGACTGCAACATAAATAAACGTAGTTAGTATGATATCAGCGAAGAAAATAAAGTTTTAATTTTCCCTTATGTTTTAGCATTAATTTGGAATCTGATTCTTATCTATTCAAGTATTGGGATGAAAATAGTCAGCAGGAAGGCTATCAATTTGTTTGTTTACGTGGGTTGCATTATTATGTTTTTTTTTCTTATAAGTGTCGCATTTTGTTACTAAGAGAAAATGACCGTCAGGATCTCGTGGAAGCGTTTTGGATGATGTTTAACCGATAGAGTAATAAATATGTTAAGTGGGAATTGCATTTCCTAGTTGCGCCTTTTTTTTTCCATACTATCTCTCTCTTTTATTTAAGAAACTAGCGACTATGGAGGTCTGTATTTTATTTTATTTATTTATTTTGCAAACTCGGCAAAATTTTAATGCAAGGTATTACTTCGCTCTTAGGAATATTCTATACTTGTAATAAATCTAATCAACCATTCAGTGCAGAAAATTTGGGTATCGATTCCCTTTATTTTATTTATTTATTAAGAAATGTGGTTATTTTCCTTATTTAGAAATAAGCTGTATTTCACTCCAAGCATACGTAATCAAATTCGATTGAATTACCTTAAAAGTCAAATTAATTGAATATATTTGCATCACTTTTCCTTTCTTTTCGTCTAAATACCACCATATCCATTCTAATTCCCTCTATAACCTCTTTATAAACAAGACGGCTGTACATTAGTAGACATCTCTTTGTCCTGCCAAATCAACCACTAGAGTTGGCATGTCTGGTCCAATGTTTTGTAAATAATCTTTTCCCCCTCTCATCTGTCTCCACTATTGGAAAATATGGACAATAACGATGATAATGACTTGTATAATAGTTTTGCGTTTTAAGGGCTGCTATTATTTACAATAATAATTATTATTATTACGCACTCAGTTGTTAATGCTTTGTAATCTGAGCTTTTTATGATATATATATATATGCATATATATATATATATATGTATATATATATATTAGTGTGTGACTGTTGTCGTCTGTTAAATATTTTTTTTATTGATTGGTGATGGTGGAAGAGAAGCTTGTTATTGTAGCAAGAGCTCAGTTGGAAATTATGAGGGAGCATATTTGTTTCGGCTATTATTATTATTGTATGTAAATAAACATAGCACAGAAAATTTTCATCTAATATTAAGGTGACCAGTATATCTGTGCTCTTTCCGCATTCAATAGTAAATATCTTTTTTCCTCCAGTAATTACCACTTTAATTGACAGCATTTTCATATCATGTAATTTTCTGGTTATGTCACTAATTTTAAATAAATTAAAACTAACGCTTGTCACAGCGGGTTTAGAACTAGCGATTAAATACGATATTTCGAGACAGTTACTTGGAGGACCTCATATTTCCTGATAAAAACCCTATCAAGGAAAGATTTTATTTTGGGGTTTCATTTAAGTTCTTGTAGTACTGAGGCGATTTTTATCAATTTTAGAACAAGTTCATTGTGCTTGATATGAATCTTTTAGTAAGTCTTAATGTTTTTCGTTTACGATTTACATATTTTCTAATTGTTTTATTATTTACTTAATCACAGGGAAGAGACTCTGAAGCATGACAGTTCATTGTGCTTCGTAGTGATATTTACTCACTCAGTTTACCAAACTAAATAAATTTCCTGCTATAAATTAACTTGCAGTTAGAGACGAATTCATTATTTTTGAAATTTAAAATAAGTAGCGACACCAGATTTCTTTAAACTATGCGTACGCAACATTTTGTTGGCGACCGAACGGATATATATATATATTATGATGCTGTGTCAAACTGAGATGAACCGCTAAGCTGACTCTGGTCAGCGCCCCTCCCCTATTGAATAAAGAATATAGTTTGCATCTATATAATTTCTTTTTGTATGACGTTGGACAAATTAAAAAAACTTGAAACCATCTTAACTTTGAAGTATTGCAATTTATCCACTTTTTTTTACCAATTTTTCGCAGCATCTTCTTGTACGAAACACTGACCTAGACTGCTTTAACTGCATTCAGTTACCATCTGCATTAAATATTCGAATAGACACGGAGTTGGTTTGTCACTTGTAGCTGTGGAACCCTAACAGACACTGAAACCGGCTGACACTTTATCAAGCTGCATATGAGCAAAAAGGATATCGTTTACTGCTTTCTATCAGCAGCAGTGATATTGTTTAACTGGTGTTTCATGAACTTTTAGAAGAGGATTCAAATCCTTCCTTGGGCTGTGACAAGAATATGGATACCGTTATCATTATTATTGTTTTTTGTGCAGTGCACTTGTACTGAAATTTGAACCCATTATTATTCATGGTGTTCTCGAATGTTTTTCATTCATTATCCAATGTCTTTGATTCCAAGTAACAACCGGTTTCCTTAGATATCGAGGAGGACATTCTTTACAATCCTTGCTGTTCCCAGTAGAGCAAATTTCTGAATTAATGCAACTCTCATAGTTACACCAAACTCAATAAGGAAATTGCGAAGTCTGTTAGTGACAGCACCTATAACAACTGGCATTACTTTTGTAGACAGCCTTCACAGTGTTTGTATTTCCCTAGCCAAATCCTTGTATTGTTCTATTTTCTGCTGTTCTTTGACTGCTATATTATTATTATTGAGCGAGATAGCAGTGCATGCCATCAAAGTGACATTGGGGTACAAATATACAAAGCCCAATATACACATCATGACTACCCGTCTGATAAGTGTATACTTATCAGACGGGTAGTCATGATAAGTATACACCAGGCACATGCATCACAACCATAAGTGTGCAACATGTTGATCTTGTATCAAGATAAACAGCACATGACCTTGCAAGCGGAACCCAGTTAGAATTTTCTTCAGGTTGAGTAGCCTATCCCACTCAAAAGGTCCCTGAATAAGGGTTATTTAAGGATGTTGAATGAAACACCCATTTTTCTAAAAGGTGAATTATTCAAACCCCAAAGAATACTTCTCAACACCTGGCTATGATGCTTTCCCACTATTTCTGCTCCTGATCAGAGCTGCACATATTGTCAGCCTTAAGGGACATGCTCAACTGGTTAAGGTCAACCAAATCTGTGGTATTGAGCAGAATATTTGCTGTAACCCATCTTTTATACCTTATTATTAAGCCGGCTAGCTGACAGAGTTGTTAGCACGCTGGATGAAATGCTTAGTGGTATTTTGCCTGTCGCTACGTTCTGAGTTCAAATTCTGCCAAGGGCAACTTAGCCTTTCATCCTTTCGGCATTGATAGATCAAGTACCAGTTGAGTACTGGGGTCAATGTGATCGACTATCTCCCTCCCCACAAATTCCAGGCCTTGTGCCTATAGTAGAAAGGATTATTACTATTATTATGTGGATGTAATAATGATAGCCTAACAATTGCTGTCAAAAGTAGGGAGCAGCCGGTCAAATTGAAATAAAACTATTTGGAATCCTCTTTAATTATTTGTTCTTCATTAATATTTCAACCACTCTTGTCTCAAATCAATTATTTTCTTGATGTGTAATAAAAAAGCTTAAGTTCAATACCAGTTGAATGCTGCATCTAAATGATGGTCAGACATTTGTGGAGTTAACATTTTGAGTGGCAAACAAGAATCACACACAATTAGCCCTTTAAATACCAACCTGCCTGAGATTGCTTCTGGCTCTTTGATACAAACTTCCTGTTTTTAAAGTGATCTAAATTAAAACTGTTCGTTTAAAATTTCATGTTGATTTTTTTATGTTCCAAGCAGCAGCTTAACAATGATAGTTATTTTGATAAATTCTTTATTTTCAAGATGAATTCAACAAAGGCTGTATATTTGAACAGAAATATAGCAACAAAAGGGTTAAGGCTAAAATGAAGGAATTCCAGAAATGCTTTGGTGTATTGTCTCTTTTTTATTCACTGACTTTGAGTAGTGCTATGGTTGCCTTACTCCATCAACTCACCAGTCAGGTGAACATGTACCATGAAAATCTTGTGATTGATTCAGCCTCTATTATTATTGGCCACACTGTTTATAAACTTTTAGAATTTCATCAGGTCTGAATCTTGTAATTAATAGTTCTGAAAAGAGAATGGCAGCAATAGTTTGGATAATACTACTTTCCTTTCTCTTCACCAATATATGCAACATATGTTGGTTCTAACCACCACCCGCTCATACAAAAAAAAAAAAAGTACCCCTCTCTCCCCAATATTTCTATTTCTGCCCAATCACTGCTGTTAAGACCATATTCTTTCAAAATGATGTCTACTATTTTTCTATGTTATCTTGAAACACAACTTGCTAGAAATAGGAGCCAATATTCTTTCAGATCTGGAAAGGGAGGATAGATAGGATAATATAGTCCTAGACTAATGCAAAAATTGGATGCCTATGATTGAAATGCCTTTAACCACAGGCTTATTTGATAAGTGCCGACTTGAGAGTAAAACAAGATGTTACAAATTTGTATGCAAGGCCTTCATCTCCCTGTATCATCACAAAGTTATCAACTATTTCCAGTGAGCTTTCTGGGCATTTGAAAGAATTTTGTTGTATTGTTACTAAAACTTTCTATGTATCTGCTACATAAATTCTATCTTCTGTCAGCTGGCCTGTCATTTTACTGCATCTCTTATATGTCCATAGTTTACACCAAATGAAGTTTCTACCAACTCTTCCCCCCCCCCCCCATCTGCATGTCGAGTACAGCTAGCATAACAAAATCTTGTCTAAATTTACTTTGAAAATTTTGATTCTAGGATTTTTTTCCCCTCTACATCTGGAATTTCTTCTAAAATTTTCTACAGAATCTGCTGTAAGAATTAAGTCATCAGCATACAGGAGTTCCCCTGGGTAGTTAGTCTCTGTTATTGCTTGAAAAATTATAAGTAGGAGTGGACTGAGAAATGATTCTTAACAGACCCTTGCTGCTAACAGTAAGTTCATTACTGAACTCGTTGCCGAGTGACTTTCGTACTTGGCTTTCATAAACCATTCATCTATGCCTAGTTTCCTTAGTGCTCACCAGATTACAGCGTGGGACTCTTTCAAAGCTGATAGTTGCTAAGTATAGGGTACATGCTCCCAGCTAAGTATTTTTCCAGTAATCTCACTAGAATGATGGCTATGGTAGTCCTTTGTGGTTCATAGCTGAACTATATCTTATCTATGTTAATTCTATTCTTGATTATAACAACTCTTTCTGTAAATTTCATAACCTATTCAACAATTTGATATCTCTGTAGTTTCCTCTCAGTGCATCAACATTGTCCTCGTAGCAGTGGATGAGGATACTGGTATGGCACTTCCCTGTATTACCTGATTGACTTTGCAAGTGGCTTGCATCTATTTTTACACCAGATAGTTTAAGCATCACAACAACTATCCCTGAGCAGCTGCTTTTTCTGAATGGCACTTAAGGCCCTACTGCTGTCAGCTATATTCTGGTAAAGGATGTAAACATTGGTTTAGAAAACGAAAAGAAAGTGGTGCCCTTCGAATGAAGTACACTGTGGTACATATACCCTTTTGCCATTTTTTTATGTCAGAAACCCAGTGAACTAGTGAATGATCTGTAGAAAACCTGTAGCAAACAGTGTTGTTGTTCACAAATTACACTCTCCTGTATCTGTTTGTCTTCTGTGTTTAATCATCATTTATCGACAATGTTCTGTGCTTGCACTAGTTGTGAAGTTTGACATGATCCGAAAAGCCCAAGTGCATCATGCTCCAGTGTCTATTTTAGTATAGTTTCTCAGGCTGGATGCCCTTCCTAACACCAGTTGCTTTACAGCATGTAGTGGGTGCTGTTTTGTGCTACTAGTACTAGTGAGGGGGCAACTTTATGCTAGGTGAGAGGCAAAAAAATGGGTAAACATATGAGAGAAGGGGGCCAGTGCAGATCAGGTTTGTTGCTGCAGAGGAGCTACAGTTAGCTCTTCTCCTTCTAGAAGAGATGGGAGTGATCAGGTGAGTCCAGAAAGCAGTGGGGGTGTTGATGACTGTTAGTGCTGAGCAGCAAAATTTAAATGAAACAGTAGGCAGGAGAACGAGGAAGGAATGATGTTGGGTAGGTTGTAGGAGTGTGTGAGGAAAAGAGAGGCAGGTGTGTTGTATGAAGCCGGTGAGAGACATGTAAATATTATTTTCTGCCAAAATATGTTTACATATTGTCTAATAAGATCTCTTGTTGATTATTTACTTTCTTAAAGCTTACTCTGAATATTAATCATAGCAGGAGGCTGAAATAGTTTCACGCCACACGAAAGTATTGCTCATGGCTATCAGAGCAGCTGCTATGAATACACACACACACATGCACACAGTTCATTGTAAACTGCATCCCTTCCCAAAAGCCTAGCTGGCTGATTGGCAAACCTTCATTCACAAACGTGTTATAAAAACCACTAGCATTTCCAACAAGGTGACTACCCACACGTACACCTCTTTCTACCATTATTACTGGTCCTTACTAGTTTTGAAGTAGCTGTATACTTTATTCATGCATCTCTCTTCTTTTCACTATTGTCACAACCCCCAACTTTCCATCATCAAATTCCAAATACTTCACTAGATGGGTTTCATGGAAATAGATTTTCTATCCATATTTCAACATTTCAATCTTAAGAATTTCTGTTGAACATCAAGTATATGTATCTCAGCAATCTCTGAGAGCCTGCAAATGCTTTGGAATCTTGCAGTGGTTAAAAAAATTTAATTCTGTGTGATTTTTTAAATATCTTGCAGTGCCTATGCTTAGATGTGAGTTGACTCCTATTTAAAACAAGCAAATTTCTTGCTATCCATAGTTCCCAATTTTCAAGTGCATAATTCATCTAGATTATTTGCTGGTTTGGTTCTCTCCTTGTTTTATGTAGTTTCACTTCACAAGCATTTGATTTGCATATTTAAACTAGATTAGTCTTACAGAATTGATAGACCTCTCTCTCTCTTTCTCTCTCTCTCTCTCTTTCTCTTTCTTTCTCTCTCTCTCTCTCTTTCTCTTTCTCTCTCTCTCTCTTTCTCTCTCTCTCTCTCTCTTTCTCTTTCTCTCTCTTTCTCTTTCTCTTTCTCTTTCTCTCTCTCTTTCTCT
>NC_068982.1:126835860-126848374 GCF_001194135.2 Octopus bimaculoides
TCTCTCTCTCTCTCTCTCTCTCTCTCTCTCTCTCTCTCTCTCTCTCTCTCTCTCTCTCTCTCTCTCTCTCTCTCTCTCTGCTAACATTAAATATACCAAAAATATATTTGATGTTAGTTCATTATTACTGCAGTGAGGAACAGCTATTTCCAATATTGCACAGAGAAAAAATATTGCAGGAAATTTGTAGGTAAAGGGGAAATTTATTAGAAATATTACGTTTTCACTATGTTTTGAATAAATTAAATATTTTAAACATAATATAATAATTTTAATGATTAATAGTTTTTAACTTGTATAACATTTTGAGACTCTCATCCTACATCACCCTGTCTGAAATCCTCTTCCTTGGTGACTGCAGTGTCTCAGTGTTGGTGCTCACATTCTTTCCACACCAGTACTTCCAGTACAGAAGCTGGATCTTTAACCAATGTTCTTGCATTATCTTTCATCATGAATGACCTTATTTAATGCACTCTCTCTCTAGGCACCTTTTTCCTCATCAAATCCTGCCTTTACTACTACAGTTTCTGTGCCTATTGGATCCCCTGATCACTGCCTACTCAAGGCCACCCCTTACCTTTCGGACCCTGTGGCGCTTCAGTTCAGTTAACTAGCAAGAGCTCTTCCAGTTTTACACTAATTATCTCTTGCTTCAAATATACATTACTCTGTCCCCACTGGAAACAGCTAACCTAGTAACTGAAGCCTGTGCCTGCCCATTTTGTTACACAGCCAAAATACTGAGTTGTTTACTTACAGCTGTACTGTCACAGTATATGGGAAGAACATAACTTATAGTATACCTGGAGAAACTCGCCCATCTCTACAACTGGATTGCTTTAACACTCGCCCCTGCAGCTACACAAGACTACACTATGAAGATGCATTGCATAGCATGCAAGTACTGTTGTCTCTTGAACTAAAATTAATTCTTCTCCTTAGATTGGTTTCTTGTCATTTGGTGGAATCCTATTTCTTGCCACTCTTCAAACATTGGCTTTGTAAGATATCTTTTCCTAAAGCGATCTTCCACATTTGCTGTCTGCTTTACTTTATATTCCATAATATTCACCCTTGTTAAGAGACTTCCCACAAAACTTACCTTCTTCATTCCACAAGTCTTACCACCACATAGACATACACATCTGGTGGAGTTAAAACAAAAAGGTCATGTTTCTTTTATTCAAACAAGGTCAGTAACTCTTTCATTATCCTCAGTCAGTGAACTGTAGAGCAGCCCCTATACTTCACAAAGTCTTTCACTTTTGTCTTACTATAAGGATCTGTTCTTACCTTTTGGAAACATTCTATTGTGTGTTCAATCCCCAAGAAGGTTACCTACTCTAACTCTGTTGGCTGTTGATCTATCACTCTTACTAGGTCTTGAGATGAGGGAAACTTTGAGTTTCTGTTCCTCCTTTTTGACCATTCTTCCAAAGGGAAGAAGTGGTGAGTCTCAAACTATTTGGTTGTAAAGTGTTGGTGAACGAATCTACTAAATGCACTTATAGGATGTGTGGGTAGCAATGACAGTACTCTAATGTGGGTTACACTTGAGATTTGTACAGGGTCAACAGCTTTGACACTTAAAAAGTGATTTTACAAATGTATTGTATGTGTAATAAGATAAGATAAATATATATTTGATTGCGTCAGTACAAAAGTAATAATTTAAGATCAAATCGTGACATGTTATTGTTGCGACTAGTTTAAAAAAAAAAAATCTTTTTTTCCCCACCAACTGTTGCAGAATTTCTATTGTACATTCACTGAATGCTTTCTAAGATGTTATTTAACTTCCATATGGTGTTGAGTTTATTAGGTAAGTTGAGACTACCAGAATTGCAACGTCTTTATAAGACACCAGTTCTATTTTATAGCCATGCCAATAGTTGTTATTTAGCTTATGTCAATTCTAATTGAACCATAATCAATCTAGCACTGACCATTCGGCTCTTGTTTTTTTTTCTCTTCTTCCTTTCTTTTGGGTGCGTTTAGTGAGGCATGTCTGTATGGTTGAGAAGTTTGCTTTGCAGGCATGTGGTGTTTTGGTTCAGTCCCATTCTGCAGTACCTTGGATTAGTATTATAGCTATGGGTTGGTCAAAGCCTTGTATGTGGATTTGGTAGACAGGAATTGAAAGAAGCCCTGTGCGTGTTTGTGTGTGTGTGTACATTAGCACTTCTTCAAAAATTGCTGAGCTGCATGCAGTAATGTTATCATTTTCCTCTGTCAACAAATCATCCACTGGCTTTACACCTTTGAAGATTTATGGAATAAGAGATCCTTTACTTGAAAACAGGTAAGGCTTAGCAATAAGACTGGCATCTGGCTGTAAAACCTGTTTTTGGTAATATATTCATGTAATCCATGTGAGCTTAGAAAAACAGATGTAATAATGAATAAATGAAATGAACAAGTGCCCTTTTTTTTCTTTTTTTTTTTAATTATTTTTAACCCCCATTCAGATGTTGGGGTTTGATTTGAGTGATATTTGGTTTGGGCTCCTTCATATTCTTTTGTGATTAACTGAGAATCAGGAATTTGAAATATATAGAATTGTCTGGCTTGATTTGTCTTTAGCACAGCTTGTTCTATAAATGTACCTTTTTTCTAATATAAAATAAATATTTGTCTTCAGGCAGTATATCCCGAGTGATGTGCATTGCTGCTAGTTTCCACAACCAACAATTTGGAATAATTTTTTCTTGTTAGTTTTTTTTCTTTTTGTTTTTGGCAGCTGTTACTTGTTGTAAGCTTTGAGATCCAGTTTAAGATCTTATTAACTTGGTTTCCTTCAGGCTTAAAGTTTTGCTGTGCAGGAATCAAGGTGGAGAGGTTTAGGTTGAGGCTTGGTATAGAGTGACATCTTTGGCTTTAACTTGTGCTTGCTTGACCTTGATGTGAATGCAGGATTTTCTTCTCGTTGCAGCAACATTCTTCGTATCTTTTGCAATCTTGTAAACATCTTCTGAACAACTGACCTTTGCATAACTTAGATAACCTTTCTTCACTTTGATCTATTAAATAGAATGTAATTTCGTTTGATTGTGAACCAAAGTCTATGAATATAATTTTGTTGGTGATTTTGTTTATATAATTTATAATGATTTGGATTATGTTTTGACTGATATAAATTAAAACCTCCAAAATAAAGACACTTGAGGAAAATATACCTTAAGTTAACAATTCAAAATTGATTGATAGCAATAATAATTTTCTGATATAGGCACAAGGCCCGACATTATTTTAATTCCTGTACTTGAGTGGTACTTTGTTTCATCAATCCTGAAAAGAGGGAAGGAAGTGCCACTGACCTTTTACAGGGCTTCCAAGAACAGTCGGAGAAGTTATGCCTAATTTAATCAACTTGCACAAAATTCAGAGGCATTTCCAAGAACAGGGCATAATTCTTTATAAACTATCCTTGAAAGCTTATGTAGTACTTCTTCCCTGTTGAAATGTCCCAGAAAATTAGGGTTTAAGTTACTGGCAAGTGATAGTCTGTGTGCTACAGTGCCCCTTAAAATTCACTGCAAAACCTCTCTCTTACAAAACTGCTTCCCGGAGTTTTTAGGAACATTCTACGGTAATGATGCATATCAATAGTGTTTACCGTAAGAGAAAAATTGATGTGCCCATGACTTTTGTAGGCCCTCCAAGATTGGTGGGATTGGTACCATTAATGTTCCTTTTGGTATCTTTGTAAGTTAACACAGAGCTGATATTTTGAGATGATTTGTCTGTGGGCTGGGGTTTTGAACACAACAAATGTGATGAAAGGACCAAATATAATTTATACATTCCTGTTTCTCCGTCATATTTTAATCTCTCATCTCCTGGCATAAAACCACCTTCCTCAGTATTACACCTTCTCAGTTGTGGATCCTGGTTTGCAAGTTACTTAGTGACCTCACCAGTGTCACATAAAAAGCACCCAGTGCACTTTGCAAAGTGGTTGGCATTAGGAATGGCCTCCAGCCATTGAATCCATGCCTAAGCAGTCATTGGGGCTTGGCACAGTCCTCTAGCTCTGCTGTTTCTGTTGAACCATCCAAGCCACGTCAACAACGGATTATTTTATCATTGCATTTGATGTCTGTGACATTAAATGGTGGTAATGATAATGAAATAATCTGTTATTGATTAAATAGTCAATTCACTTTTAAAATCCTCAGATTGCCATTAACCCAACACAAAGAAGTCATAGAGAAGACATTCCTTCACAACCAGTAGAAACTTGTTAACCTTGAACAGAATGTTTCAATCTCGGCGCATGTAAACAACATTGAACAATGGTAGTGAAGTAATTATTTCCAGAAGAGTGGAGTGGGAAAAACTGTTAATATAGTTCTCTTTTGAAATTATCAGAAGCTACTGCACCCAATCAGCCATCCTCATGACTCAAATCCATTGACTATTTAATTTTTGTTTATTCTAATTTGTATTTTATATGATAATTATGGAAATGAATTGCTTTGTGAAATTAAAAAAAGAAAGATAAACTGAATGAAACTAGGGCATTTTTGCCATAAATATAACAATGGCTATGGCTAAAATGATAAGTTGCATGAAATATTAATAGGTTTATAGTTAAGATGTTTTTTTACTGGTATTTACCTACAATTAGAGCTGGTTTGTTTAGGTACAATGAATCTGTAAAAGATTTAAGAACCTTTTTTGAGTTAGATGTGAAACATCACTGATATTTCAATAAATAAGGAAGTAGTTGATGTTTTATGAAACCTGTGTAAATTCACAATTTTAGAATTAACTTGAAAAATAGTGGTGGAATATTTTAGTTCGAAATCTCTACAGAAATAAGTAAATTTTGCATGTTTCTAGATCTTCTATTAAAGTTTGCATATATTATCATGCCTTGATATTTTGTGGACTGGGTTTCTGTTAGTAAGGCTCTGCTATTAAATAAAATGCTTGACACGTTTAGTATACAAACTGGGAGGCAGCTTTGGTTCTGTGAGGATATTAGATTTGATGTGTATATAAACAAATTGGCTACTTTGTTTCCCTGGAAATAATCAAATGATGTAGGCACATGAGGAAACCCTAATTGATTTAAGTCTGTTCATGATTTTTCGATCTATGGAGAAATAGGCAAATTTGCCATGTTTGAATGCCTTTAATATCAATAATAAATGGGTTAATGTTTTTTTATTGGGAATTTACTAAGTTTCGTATGAATACATAAAATGGCCTCATTGTGGAGAAGGCTGAAATTTTTTCTTTTCTTAAAGAAGAGTCAGCCAAAACTGAAGTGTCTTTTAAGCTTGTACTCCTTACAAACAATGAAATACAGTAATCTTGAATCATACATGTACTTAGGATTTCATTTATTTTTAGGTCATGTTTGTGTTGTGTGATGATGTAATTCTAGCACATAGTGTTCACATCTTCACATTAAGCAGGCTACCATGCTTTTAATTTCGACTGATTCCTTATTATCATTGAGCCACTGAATACATTGTAACAAGACCCCTTCTTTCCTCAGGCAGCTTGATTTTTGATAACTTAATTGTGTAGAATTCATCCACTTTATGATCAATTTCATCCAAACCAACATTATTAATAGAATTCAGATGCTATTTAAAAGCTCTTTATGTTTCCTAATTAAATGTCCTTTGTAAGGTTCTCCTTTAAAATATGTGCATGACCAATTTGAATTTTGACCAAAGAGAAAATGTTATTTGAGCACACCAAACAAGCTCCAAAACTTCCTTTTAGCTCTTTAACATTCCAGTTACTCTATCAAATATAATGCTTATTTATTCACATTATTTTGAATTAATTATGCATTATCTTGTGGCTTTAAAATTTCAATGATGTGATTGTTTATTATTAGAATAACATTGTAGGGGAAGTGTGAGAAGTGTGCTCTGGCCTGTTGGGACATAAAACGGGTAGAATATATCTGGGTGGATATGGCCAGTTTAAATAGTAAAGGGTTAATATTTGAGTATCTGGTTTCTGTTAACTTGATAGAGTTCAAAATTGCTGTTTTGTAATTATATTTCTGATATAGTCTTTTCACTTGCATCATTTGTTAAGATCACCTTTTTTTTTGTGCCTTTATAAATCTGGACCAAAGGCTTTGATACTAATATCACATTTTTTATACTTGAATGACTTCTGTTGTTGAACACCCTATTTACAAAGTGGTGCAAGCAGCAATATGCAGGCCAAATAATGAAAAATATATCAGCCATAGGAAAAGATTCTAATTGCTTATCTTTTACTGGATTTAAAGTTCTCACTACTGAATGATAGTCTTGTAATATACCCTCTTTTGTCAGTCTGTATCCTTCCAGTAAGATAATTCTAACATGGACATAGAGCCATCAGGAATAGTACACAATCAAACTAACTGTTCTATGGTCTTATCTACTTTGATATTTAAACAGTTACATTATCAGCATCCCCATCATTTAATGTCTGCTTTCCATGCTGTCAAGGGTTAGGTGGTTTGACTGGAACTGATAGGCCGAAGAGCTGCACCAGGTTCCAATCTGATTTGGCATGGTTTCTATGGCTGAATGCCCTTCCTAATGCCAACCACTCAGTGTAAAGGCTGCCATTTACTTGACACTGGCAACAACCTCAACTATGGTTTCATTTGGCTTGACAAGTCTTCTAAAGCACAGAATATTGCCAAGGGCTTGTTCCTCTTAAGATATCTATCCTCATCATTTAACATTTGTTTTCCATGCTGGCATGGATTAGATGGCTTGACCAGAGCTGGTAAGCCAGAGAGCTGTTTTGACTTGGTTTCTATGGCTAGATACCCTTCCTAACATCAACTACTTTAGTGTGTGTACTGGGTACTTTTTTAAGTGTCACCAGCATAGGTGCCTTTTGTGCAGGCACCGTTGGTGTGTCTATGAAAATCTTTATTGCTTCCATCTGGTATGATCCTTCTAAACTCAATTTAGCAAATATAATCCTTCTCAGAAAAAGAATGAAATCTCTATTAATCATCTAAACAAATTTTCTTAAATACGCCTATTCTATAGTCTCCACATTCCTGGAAATTTCCACCTGCCTTTCAACAGTCACTTAAAAAAAAAGACGCGTTCCTTCTAGCAGGAGTTTCTAAAAGACATTCATTAATTAGTGTATTTTGCTTCGTTATCATTAATGGTATAACGTGTGTGTACATTAGTCCATTAGTGATGATTATGTCACTCAGTGTCTGATTCAGATTAACAGTATCCTCAAGTAAATTTGCTAAAACAGTTGTACCTACTTTCAAGACTTGGTTTGAGAACTAATTGCCCTTCCAATTTGTTGTTGTGGACACCTCCAAGTGAGAAGTGGGCTATTCCACTACTGATAAATAGTGGACAGACATGGCAAGCAGCGTCAGTCACCGAAGATATGCCATTTGGGCCAGTCTCACAGACGAGGAAATATATCGTCATAATGTGGAACATATCAGTGGCGATGAGGATACCTCCCACTGTATAATGGTGTCATTATAACAGTGGTAATGAGGTTACAAACACTCGTAGGAGTGTCGAAATGGAAGAACTACACACAGGGAAAAATATTAAAAATCCCGAAGTAGGATTTGAACCACACACAGTGAAAAATATATAAATTCTATTGATAAGACTCTGAAGGAAAAAGTATTTGATAACACTGGAACTCTAACTCAGAACTGAACTACACACAGTGAAAAATAATATAAATCTGTTTGAAGGATTTTAGTCAGGTCGCTATGTTAGTAGCGCTATCAGTAACGATGTAGACTAATACTACCTGCGGCATTCAGAAGAGAAAAATAATAAGTCCCTGTGCAGGATTTTAGTCAGGTCGCTATTTGTTAGTAGTGCTACCGGTAACAATGAAGACTAGTACTACCTGCAGCAGAAAAAAATCTCAAAGTGGGGAGGTGTTGTGGCAGACAGCCCCAAGTGGGAAGTGAGCTGTTCCACTACTGATAAATAGTGGACAGACACAGCAAGCAGTGTCAGTCGGCGAGGTACACATTTCAGGCTAGTCACATAGATGACGAATTACAACGTCATAATGTGAGACATATCATCACTGTTTCATTCACCCTTGTATCAACTGACATTGCTATGTCAGTCATTAAGAATAACATCTTCCTGCACTATTTTCTAAAGTGGAGTAACTATCATATAGCTTTCATAGTGTGATACTTTCAGCCTCTCATATTTCAAGTAGCTTTGTATGCATTGCATTCCAAATTGAAAACTGTAGACTCGGACTGTTTTGTGTACATTTTCCTGAAAATTGGTCCCAAGAAAAAAAATTTAGAACTTCAGAATTTAATATGATTAGATGGATGTAGTTTATTTGTCAATTATCTATTAAGATAATTAGTGATTTGTGTCTATCTCTCTGTTTGTCCATCTCCTGTGTCTAAATTTCATGGGAAAGCCGACAGATAATTTAATTAGCTGAATATTGAATAGAAGTATTTAAACATTTAACTGTCTTATTATAAATTGTGTACATATTTGTTTCATTTAACATTTTTTTCATGGTATCAGTTTAAATTGAGGCAGAAATTTTATGGTTGACACCCTTCATGTTACCAATGTTTATTTGTTTTTCAAGTAAGGGATTTTTTTGAATTTCAGAAGCAGAGTTAGCTGACAAATTGTTGGCAGGAGATGGCAACAGATATCGCCAATATGTAGCTGAGCTGCGAATGGTGTTGTCACCATCTGTGGCCAGTACTCTGCATAGTTTTTATAAAGATGAATGTTGCATGCATGCACACACATACACACACATATATATACATAGATACATGAGGGGGTACCCAAAAGAAACCGGAATTTTGCAATATTTTATTCACTTAGTTTTACATGTTTACACTTTCATCACCTTCAGACTATTTTCCATTGGAAGTATTGCATCGATCCAGATATGTTTTCCATTGTTTGAAGCAGTGCTGGAACTCTTGCAAAGTGATGCCTTTTTAACGCCTCTATTTTTTACTTTGCCTCTCCCACATCAGTAAATTCTGTAGCACCAGCTTTCGTCACAAGTGATGACCTTCAAAAAAGAAAAAAAAAAAGCTCTGGATCAATTTCCAATAGTTGTTTTAGTTCACGACATGCATTCAGTTGTGACTGTTCTTGATCTTCTGTGAGCAAACCAGACACAAACTTTGATGCAACTCTTTTCATTTGCAATTCTTCACTTGAAAATTGTTGGGAGGCAATCCAGGACACACCAGTCATATCAAAAAGTTCATTAATTGTTTGGTGATGATCCGCCAAGATGGGTTTATAAATTTTCATTGTTTTCAATTGTTTGGGAGGTCGATGGACACCCTGAATGAGGTTGGTCTTGAAGTGACCACTCCTAAAGTGTGAAAACCGTTCATAAACTTGTCTTCCTCATCATGGCAGTGCCTTCGTAAGCTGTTTAAAACATGACAACTATTTGTCCATCATTTTCCCCCAGCAGAAAACCGAATTTCATGGAAGCACGCTGTTCCTTCATTTCAGCCATTACAAGAATTGATAAACGGGGAAGCACTGCAAAGCTAAGATGCACCACATGGCAGTAGGACTATACTTTATGCCGCTGGTCAACATACTGATGCCTGAGAGTTGCATCAAGAGGCTTCTAGCAGTGGAAGCCAGAACTACAATGGGTTTGTTCCGCAGAAGATGTTTCTGATTACTTTTGGATACCCCATCTAATATATAAAGGAATTTGAATAACAAAACAATAAACAACCTATGAACTTCATTGGCTTATAGCAGTTTCTGCTATAGGATACAAGCACTCGACTATGAGTGCATTGCATCCTATAGAAGTAACAGCTGTAAGCCAATGAAGTTCATAGCATAAGTGTTTACCTTCTGTCATTCTAATTTATTACCACTCTGTACTTGACTGATGCTTCGTTCTGCAGCATATGTATACTGAACTCTAACACCAGGTTATTAGTATTGTTATGCTTAAGTGAAATATTGAAATTATAAAGCAAACACAAATGGCGTAACATTTAAATGACGTCTTTGTTTACTTTTTATACATACACTCCACGAAGGACCAACCCCGGAATTGGACCTATGGTTTAAATTGGATTTGGTACTTGTATATCCACAGTATCTTACCAACACTTGATGTCTCCAGCATTGCTAACCTCACTGCGAGCTGTGTTACACCAAGCCATTTCTGGTGTCCTGCAAGTTTTGCTTTGATTCTAATGAATCTTTGTACCCCCCCACCCACCACCACACACACACACTTTTATAAGGGAAGTGTCAGTGACTTTGAGATCACATAAAAACAAACATCATCATCATCATCTTCATTTAACATCCAGGTTCCATGCTGACATGGATTGGATGGTTTGACTGGGACCCAATAAATCAAGGACTGCATTGTACTCCATTGTCTGTTTCTTCATGGTTTCTGCGGTTGGATGCTCTTCCAAATGCCATCCACTTTACAGTGTGTACATGGTGCTTTTTTCTTGTACCGCTGGTATTATTGAGATCACCATATAGCTTGCTAGTCCACAAACTCAGGGAGGAAGGATGTTGCCTCTGTATGTTAGATGTAGGTTAAGATATGAGGGAAGAATTGGGAGTAGGTTCTTGTTGTAGAAGAGCTACATGCCTACTCACATACATAACATGAAAAAAATGCATTGTAAATATATTAACAGCACTTACATAATTTATAATTACTCCACCTTAATTATATTAAATGAAAAAAGTGGGAAGAGTCAACTAGTACAATGCCACCTGTTTACAAATAAGCTGACTATTAAGTAAATGCTACTGTTATGTACTCTTATATAGCTTTGAGCAAAAGCCATAATATTGATGCATATCTAAGCGGGTTTCCATAAGTAAACAGATGAAAGTTACATACAGAAACCACATATGTATGTTTGCTTTTGCTATTGGGAGTCTTAGAGCAAACACAGAATGTGTTTTCATAACCTGCTCTCTGATATTTTCTGAGCACTTTTAAAGCTTTTGCTTGTCAGAAACTGTTCTTGACACTGAATAACAAGTATGAACAGGTCCAGAACTATATTTACTGAACATTTTCTGTTATTTTTGAAATATCTATTTATTCTGTATAGTTTGGAAGGTAATTAAACACCAGTTTCATCATGAAATAAAAGTATTAGCTTATCTAAGTGTAAATGTGTAGATACATATCAGAATCCTTTTTTTTTTTTTTTAATAAAAGCAAGTGCATACACGCACGCACGCACACACGCACACACGCACACACACACACACACACGTGCTTGAGCGCACGCTTTTATCTACATCATGGGCTTTAGTCTATCAGAACAGTTTAAGTATAGGTATGAGTGGTTATATCTCTGGATAAAATGTGTCACATGATTTTCTTTCCCTATTTTATGGTGGAGGCACAATGGCCCAGTGATTAGGGCAGTGGACTCACAGTCATAGGATCGCTGTTTCGATTCCCAGACTGGGCATTGTGTTTATTGAGCAAAAACACCTAAAGCTCCATGAGGTTCTGGCAGGGGGTGGTAGCAGACCCTGCTGTATTCTTTCACCACAGCTTTCTCTCACTCTTTCTTCTTGTTTCTGTTGTCCCTGTATTTCGAAGGGCCAGCCTTGTCACACACTGTGTCATGCTAAATCTCCTCGAGAACTACATTAAGGGTTCACATGTCTGTGGAGTGCTCAACCACTTGCACGTTAATTTCACAAGCAGGCTGTTCCATTGATCGGATTGACTGGAACCCTCATCGTTGTAACCGATGGAGTGCCACGATTTTGATTATGAGAAAAGGAATAGACTCAAAATACATATGATAGCTGTTCACAAATTATTAAGGTATTGACATTACGCAATCAAAAAGGTAATGTTGATTGAGAACAATTAAGATGAAGCTCATGTACAGAAAGATAGTTTGGGAAAGTATGTAAATTCCTCTCTTCCTCTTTCTTTCCTTCTTTTCGTTTGACCTCTCTCTTTTAACATACACATCTCTTCTCCCCTCTCTATCCACTTAATACTATCTCTGCATTCTCAAATTTTCATTCATACCACAAGACCCTTTTGAATGGACAGCACATGGAATCTGCATCTCCACACTCTCCATTTGTGATGACAAAGTATGAACTTGTATTGGAATTTGCATACCATGGACAGGAAGCATTTCTGAAATTTCTACACACCACTTTCTTTAGATAGTGGAACTGCAACTGTATTATCTTTGTACATTTTTATTTTTATTTCTGCATTCATCCTCTTATTTCCCCATATATTCCTTATTTGCTTCCTTTTCCAAAGCGGCTCCTCATTTTGAGCTCTGTTTCCCTCTATTTAGCCATCTCACATCGTGTCTGATGAGGGGATGCCCCTAGTGTCCCAGAAGCAGCTGTGGGACTGGCTTTCTCTTTATAAATGACCTTGGCTTTGTTGTATCATTTTATTCGACGCACGCACGCACGCACGCACGCACGCACGCACGCACACGCATATATATACATATATATATATATAT
>NC_068982.1:126848499-126854801 GCF_001194135.2 Octopus bimaculoides
CTCTGCCTGACTGATACCACGCTGGTGGCATGTACAAAAGCACCATTCAAGTATGGTCAGTGCCAGTACCGCCTGACTGGCCCTTGTGCTGGTGACATGTAAAAAGCACTCATTACACTCTCAGAGTGGTTGGCATTAGGAAGGACATCCAGCTGTAGAAACTTTGCCAGATCAGATTGAAGCCTAGTGCAGCCTTCTGGCTTGCCAGCCCTCAGTCAAACCATCCAACCCATGCCAGCATAGAAAGCAGACGTTAAACGATGAAGATGATTTCTTATTTATTTACCTAGTATTTTATATCTTGTTTTAGATAGTGCCACATAGCTCTTTAAATCTTACAATCTAAGTATTTTTATTTGATCTATCTATATGATAAAACGGTTGTTAACAAAGGGGTGACTAGATAACAACTCGTATCTTTTAATGTATTTTTTTCAAAGTGGTTTATAAGTTCCTATTGTAAATTTTTCTGAACCCCTGTTATATTTAAAAGATATTTTGGATGTTTCTTTTCGAATTAGACCTGTGGAATAATTATATTTCTAGTCTGTGTAGATGATTTTCATAAGCGCTGGCTTAAATTGTTTATCAAAGGATTTTTATAATTTGGTGTATTGTCTTCTCCATTCAACTACTGATGGGTTTGTAGGGGTACTATTATGACAGATTGCATACCAGTTTTCTTTTGTGGTTGTACCAGAGCTCAGGTCTCCTTTAACAATTTATCCGGCTATTCCTTGATGTTATCTATCCATTTCCTTTCCTTTTCATGATTCCACGAAGACTGTTTTTTTCAAGGCCTGTTAGGCGTTAGGAAGGGCATCCAGCTGTAGAAACTCTGCCAAATTAGACTGGCGCCTGGTGTTGCCATCCGGTTTCACCAGTCCTCAGTCAAATCGTCCAACCCATGCTAGCATGGAAAGCGGACGTTAAACGATGATGATGATGATGATGATGATAGATCTAGTTACAATTCAAAGTGGTAGGTTAATAGATCTGTAAGAATGATCTGGATGTCTTGTAGTAGTTGTTCAAGCCCTTTGCATTCTAAGTTCAAATCCTGTCATGGCCTATATGAGTGACAATCTTAATCTGTTAGTTTAAGACCATCACCTGACACTTCAGGTGCCATTAGAGGAGTCTTATACCATCTCAATTTCTTCGTTGTTGTGAGAAGATCTCCAAAGGAGTCAATGTAATGTTGCATGGTTTCACAAACCTGCTCATTATGATGCTGTTGAAGAAATGCCTGAGATGTATCTTCCTCTGAATCTCCACTGTAAGTGTCCATACTTTGCATGTATACAAGAGGATAATTTGGTAACGAGTCCTAAATCAAAGAAAGGGTTCTCTTACATACAGAACACCTGAAACCTTATTAGCAGTTCAGTGAGGCTATTTTTTGGTATGGACGGATATCAGTTGATATCAGTGATGTGTATTCATTTGTTTTATCTGCCTAACTTCCTGCTTTTTGAAGCTTGAGTATTCCACAGAAACTTGTACACTTAGTGTATGTTTCTTTTTTTTATTCTCCCTTCCTCTCTTGTCATCCATTTTCTTTTCTTTCTATGTTGGTTTCTTGTTAAGTTAAAGTGTAAGTATAATTTCTTTTATCTGAACTTCCATTCCATCAATTCTTTTACCACATTGTTTGGTGTTTAAGGCCTTATTCATGAAAAGGTGTTGTGATAGTAACCTGGGCAGATTTCAGTGTTTTTTTTTATTTCCTTCTCTTTTCCCTATTTGTGTGTGCATTCTTTTTCTCTTCATTCTAATTCCATTTTGTTATTTCTCTTACTGGACAGTTTAACACCCACTCAACATAGAGTAGAATTATATACTATACAATGAAATCAATGTTAGTTATGGCTTTCTGGTACTTTAATAATTGGCAGTGTCAACCACTGTTTCTTTGTCTTAACTATATGATATATAATGTTTAATTGAATACTTCCCATTACATTCCAATCTACAGGCTGAAAACATATCTAATAAAGTACCTATTACAGTTAAAAATAAAAGCATATTTAAAGTTATAAAGATGCTATTAGTCCCTTTTATATATTTTACTCCTAATATCTTACATCTATTTTATACAATAGTTGCATTGTGTTTTGATATTGTAAATGGCTGAGTTTATGGAGCACTAGTTAAAATATCAATAATTTGTATCTTTATACTATGGCACCACAGCATTGTGCCGGTGGCCAACAGTCGACCTAATTAAGAAGGTAATGCAGGTAAGAACTTGCAGTACTGTGGAAGTGACAAATGTTTCATTAGCTTGCAGCACTTAGTTTTATTGGCGTTATAAGCTAAGTTATACATGAAATACCAATATCCTCGCTCTCTCTCATGAGAGAGATATTTGTCTTTTAGTAGTGTGGTGACACCAGTTTGTATTTTACTGTCAAGGTTGATAAAAAGGAATCCAACAGACAGAATTCTCTCTGCCTATTTATTGATTTATTAAATAAGTTTTATCAGCTTAAAGCAATCAAGATTATTTTAGCAGCCTTGCTTACCAATATGTCTATTATCTTTCAAACAGCATCGGTACATAGAATAATACTGAAACAAAATTCTCTTTTTCTGGAACAGTTGAAAGAACTTATTTGACTTGTCTTTTTATCTATGTGGTAAAGAGGGAAGGTAGTGCCCATGACCCTTCACAGGGACTCTGAGATTTATGAGAGGGAGGGAGCCTATTCAGTAAAAGATCAAGAGGAAGACCTCCTCACTTCGTACATCAGCCAACTGGTACAAGACAGTGGGATAATATTGGAAACTCTCCCTGCTACTATATGCATTTTGTAGATCACATGTAGGAGTGTCTGAGTTTACCTGCAGAAGGAAGAATTAAATACACAGTAAATATTTCAATTGGCTTGAGTGCTTTTTCTGAGATACAAAAACTGTTTAAAAAAGTGTAAAAAAGAAAATTTTTTAAAAGCCTGTTCTGTATTTCATTTATAAATTGTTTTTGTAGTCTTGAAATTTTGCAGGTTTTTTTTTTTTTTTTTTTTTTTTTTTTTTTTTTGTAATATGTTCTCTGTAAAGTTTTAAATTTTAAATGTAACAAAATGGTTTTTGTCTTGTAATATTTTTTTTATGTACCTTTGATATCATAGTAGCAGATATGATAGTTTTGTTATTTACTGATTATGTTGCTCGAATTTCATTCATTAAAATTGTATTATCTACTCTAGTGTAAAAGAAAAAAAAGAAAAGAAAAGAAAAAAGTGATAAATTGGGTTAAAATGTCACAAACATAATCACCTTATATTCTTAGATGACCAGTGATCATTTACTCAATGACTAAAAAATCGGTTAAAAACTATGAATGGAATTGGCCTTTGATCACTTGATAAGAATACTTGAATTTTTTTTTTTTTTAATCATTCTATTTTCTTGAATAATCAGCTGATCTAATCTGAGGAACACGCCATAATAAAAGTTATCTGATCAGATTTGTAGGCGGAAGTCACACTTTCTTTTTTCTTGTTTTGTTTTGTTAAAAACTGTTTGTAGGTTCCTTAACAGTATCTTTGAAAGTTGGTACTTAACTAATAGATATGGAGCCTCAAACTCGAATCTGACATTCGGCTATCAGTATTGTTAGACTAATCCAGAAATGGATATTCTATCTGTCACAGCTGCTGCTTGCAAGCAAGTAGGACTTAGAAGCATGTAACATGTGCCATGCTTTTGTTAATTGTTTTAAATGCCTGTGTAGTTGCAAGCAGATATAGACACCCTTTTGTCCCTCCCCTCAATGACCCAGTAGACCATTGGGGATGTAACTGCTGGAGGGAGAGAAAGAGCTGCAGCACCGCTTAGCTAGAGCTCATTTCAGTTAAATAGACTGGAACAATATGGAGTGAAGTGCTCTGCTCAAGGATACGATGTGCTGCCCAGTATAGGAATTGAACCGATAGCTTCATGGTCAGGAGCCTAACAGTCTGTCCACTAGACCACTCAACTTCATTCCTATATAAATAATAGGCTAATATTGATATCATCAGAATTTATAATCTTTCCAGAGAATGTGAAATAATTTCCTCTTTGGTACTGGATCCTTGATGCACATATAAAGTCTTGAATAATAACACATAAATACTGGGTTTAAATGGCTTTTTCAATAGCAAAAGTCAAAGATTTCCCATGGTACCCACATCTTCTGTGGATATGACAGCTTTTGACTATTTTTTTACTTAAAATGGTTTTTCAGCTCAATAATTTGCATGTTGTTATTCATAAGCTTTATATGTGTGTCAAGATCCAGTTCCAAAAAAGAATAGGTGAGGGCTTGTTTTAATTGTAGTTTCATCTCTTTATTTCAGTGTTAATGAGTAACTCTTCACCATGTGTTACAAACACATTTTTGACTTTCTATTTGTCATTGAAATTAGAATCAACACTTAGAGAATATGGGGCAGGGAAGGAAAATCAGCCATATGTATTGCTTTATGCTTTTTAAAGTAGGGGAGTTGATTTATTAGTTTTAGGCCATTCAGCTTTAAAATAAACTAATAGTTAAATAGGAAGTGGATGTTCTGTTGCAAAATTACTTGTGCTTTCCCAATCTCATGGTTCTGAGTTCAGTCTCTCTGTGTGGAACCTTGGGCAAGTGCCTTCTACTTGTCCCATGAGTGAGGCCTTGTGAGTGGATTTGGAAAGAAGTCTTTGTGTGTGTGTGTGTACAAGGGGGTGCTGAAAAGTTCCTGGCTTTGGGTAAAAGAAAATACAGGAGGATCAGTTAATTATGATTTTATCCAACATATTCCCCTCTCAGATTCACACACTTATTGTAGTGGCTCTTCAGTTTTTCTAAGCCCTGTAAAAGAACTTGGAAGGTTGGGCCCCAAACCAGGCTTTTCACAATACCCTTAAAGCCAGGAACTTTTCAGCACCCCCTCATGTATATATATTTAGCAGAAGCAACAGAGTGACTCAAGGGCCAAGAATTTTGTGTGCAGGTACAATGCACAAAACTCTCAGATCTTGCATCACTCTGTTGCTTCTGCTAAATATTAATAAAATATACATGTACTTATATTTTGCTGTATTTTTCTTGTTTGCATCACCATACCTATTATATACATTCTTTTTTACTCTTTTACTTGCTTCAGTCATTTGACTGTGGCCATGCTGGAGCACCGCCTTTAGTCGAACAAATCGACCCCAGGACTTATTCTTTGGAAGCCTAGTACTTATTCTATCGGTCTCTGTTGCCGAACCGCTAGGTTACGGGGACGTAAACACTCCACCATCAGTTGTCAAGTGATATTGGGAGGACAAACACACAAACATATACACAAACATACATTATATATATATATATATATATATATATATATAATGTATGTACATATATACGACGGGCTTCTTTCAGTTTCCATCTACCAAATCCACTCACGAGGCTTTGGTCGGCCCGAGGCTATAGTAGAAGACACTTACCCAAGGTGCCACACAGTGGGAATGAACCCAGAACCATGTGGTTGGTAAGCAAGCTACTTACCACCCAACCACTCAAGGCAGGACAAATATCTCAAATCATAATTTAGGGTTAGGTGAAATTGAAGTCTTACATTGTCTGGGATATCCCAAGTGATGGGCTAGCATGTCTGTACACTAGATATTCTGTAATCAGATAAAGTGAGTATGTATGACATTTCAAGACATGGAAATTCACAGATTATAAGGAATAAGATAGAAGAAATGAAGAATAAGAAGTAAAAGTAGATGGGAGAATAAGGTTCACAGCTCATCTCTTTCCAGAGGGTATGGAGGTTGGTCTGTACTTCTGTGAAGGTATAGGCCCTATACCTTCATGGAAGTATGGACCAACCTACATACCCTCTAGAAAAAAATGAACTGAACTTTATTCACCTCTCTGTATTCTTCTATCTACTTTTACCCTTTATTCTTCTATTTTGTTCCTTATCTGTGAATTTCCCTGTCTAGAACTTTCATACATACCTACCTCGTCTCTGATGATGGAATACATGCTAGCCTATCACATGGGATATCCCAGAAACAGCTGGAAGATTTCAAATTCACCTTACCCTAATTATTCTAAATGACTGAGATACTTATCTTGCCTTGGTTTCTGTTGTCCTTTTCCTTCTAATATATACCTGCTAACATGGAAGCCTAATACTGATCCCTAGCTCCAATCTTAGCTGTGAACTTGGAACCTAATGGATGACCAATTATAGCACTTACTCAACATACCTATTCATTTAGATACACATTGTATATATATATATATATGTATATATATAT
Organism: Octopus bimaculoides; assembly: GCF_001194135.2. Taxonomy (NCBI): domain Eukaryota; kingdom Metazoa; phylum Mollusca; class Cephalopoda; order Octopoda; family Octopodidae; genus Octopus; species Octopus bimaculoides. The sequence goes on from NC_068982.1 coordinate 126,854,791, forward strand.
GTATATATATA
>NC_068982.1:126854901-126858336 GCF_001194135.2 Octopus bimaculoides
TATATATATATATATATATATATGCTTGGCAACTGGTCTTAATCAGAATCTAATGACAAACCACTAAGTTTCAGGGGTGTAAGCAAACCAATAAGGTAGTATATGATTACTAAGCTTATTTAAATTGGCTTAATTACTATATTATAGTATATTTGATAAATATAAATGGTAATGTCAAATATGTAGGCTTATTTGTTGAAGTTACTTTTTTTTTGAGCTGCAGGTCAAGGGAATTCAATATACAAATACCTGACAATGTTACACACGTTTTTTTATGGCTTAATTTTGCAGGCGTTTATATAACCTAATTGGATAAAAGACATTAAATTTGTATTGAAATAAGAATGCATTGCATGTTTAAAGGTGCTAACTAGCTCAACCGTCAACAGCTACATAAAAATCGAGGCTTGGCCATCAGATCGATTGAACTAACATAGTGTAATGCTTCATCATGCTTACAATGTAACTTGTTACTTTTCCAATATCTCTGATTATTAAAGTTGCTTTCCTTGAAACAAATGCTCCTGATATTACAGAACAGGCCTATCACTTTAAACGCGAGCTGGCAGAAGTGTTAGCACGCCGGGCGAAATGCTTAGCAGTATTTAGTCTGCCGTTATGTTCTGGGCTCAAATTCCGCCGAGGTCGACTTTGCCTTTTATCCTTTTGGGCGTAAATAAGATAAGTACCAGTTATGCACTGGAGTCTATGTAATCGACTTAATCCCTTTGTCTGTCCTTGTTTGTCTCTTCTATGTTTATCCCCCTGTGGGCAATAATGAAATAAATATATATAAATATATATATATATATATATATATATATGGCACGGCTGTGTGGTAAGAAGCTTGCTTCCCAATCACATGATTCCGGGTTCAGTCTCACTGTGTGGCACCTTGGGCAAGTGTCTTCTACTAGAGCCTCAGGCCGACCAAAACCTTGTGGTTGGATTTTGTAGATGGAAACTGAAAGAAGCCCATTGTATGTGTATGTGTGTGTGTATGTATGTATGTATGTATCTTTGTGTTCCCCCATCACTGCTTGACAACCGGTGTTGGTGTGTTTATGTTCCCATAACTTAGCGGTTCAGCAAAAGACACCAATAGAATAAGTACTAGCTTTTAAAAAAATAAGCATTGGGATTGATTTGTTTGACTAAAATTGTTCAAGGCAGTGCCCCAGCATGGCTGCAGTTAAATGACTGAAACATGTAAAAGAATTATATATATATATATATATTTATATACATTTATATTTATATACATTTATATTTATATATATTATATTTATATATATCATATTTATATATATTTATATATTATGCTGTGCATTTAAATCTGCTTTGTGTGAGAAGACCTGGCAAGCCAAGTGAGACCATAACCCATGGCCTATGGTCACGTGGTGTTCCAGTTTCATGAGGATTTCTTTAATTCTTGTGAGGCAATCTTCACAAACTGAAGCTACTACCCCTAGCTTCCCTCTCCGCTGTTGATGGTGTCTATTTTCTCCAAATCAACAAAGGCCAAGTATAGAGGTTTATTTTTTGGCTGTGTATTTCTCCTGTAGCTGTCTTACCAGAAATATAGCATTATTGGTGCTTCTCCCTGACACAAAGCCAAACTGTATCTCATCTAGGCTAACTTTCTCCCTAATTAGTTGGGCAATGAATCTCTGTAACTTTCATCATCTGATCCAACAATTTGATACCTCTGTAATTATTTCTATCTAAGGATTCACCTTCACCTTTGTAGCAGTTGACTATTCTGCTGCCACACCAGTCACCGGGTATGACTCCTTGTGAACCACCTGAATTACAATACAGGCGACTAAACCATATCCCACACAGTTAGATGTTTTAAGCATCTCGGCAGTGATTCCTGATGGACTGGGGTCTTTCCTTGTTTTCATATCTCTTATCTACCAAAGTACGGATGATTCAGGTAGCTGGTCCCTCAATTGGGTCAATACATATATTTCACTATTTCAGACAATACCACAGAACATTCACAATTGTAAATGAAAGGATAAAATGTAGCAAAATACCTATATCAGGAAGAAGTTGATGACTGAAATCTCTCCCCAAAAAACTGAAATAATATTTTGTTTGGAATTTTGTTTTTTCTTGCAACTTTCTTGGAACACGAGAAGCTTTGTGATTCTTAAAAATGTTGTTTCTCAGAAATCTCCGATTTAAAAGTTACAATTCAGACATCTTCTATCAAAATCGTTATAGCTAATAATCAATTATGGTGAAGATGGATGGTAATATTTCCGGATTCAGTGTCAATGCATTCACCATTTCATTCATTAGCAAGTGAAACTCAACTCTATTGATTTGACACCAGTTTGAGAGATTGTATGATTACTATCACATTTTGACTTTTCAAAGCTTAAACATCTGCTTCTTAGCTGACAGCTGTATAATTTATTTGGAAGTTAGATCGGCATTTGTTACACAGTTTATTTAAACAATTCAAACTAAGTCGGTGCCTATTAAACTCTATTAGTGTCTGACTTTTAAACTTATGTTCATGATTCTTCATACATTCTTGATCATTTTTATTTTGTTGTTTTTATACAAGAACACATTTTTCATTTCATTTCAGGTTGGCAACCTCGATGGTTCATTTTAGAAAATGGTATTTTATCTTACTACAAATCTCAAGAAGTAGTCAATAGTGGCTGTAAAGGGTCAATAAAGATGACAGTATGTGATGTAGTTGGTGAGTTATTGCTCATATATATTTATGCATTTGTCAATGTTTTTTATGTTATAAAAAAACAATTTTACATTAAAAAGGATTACTCAGTATTTTTTTTATGGAGTACAAATTTATTTTTCTTTAACAAAAATAGTATTTACTCTGTCTTTGAAGCTTTAGCCAACTAAGTCCTCATTGGAATGTCTGATGATGGCTCAGCTAGTCAAAAATTTGAAGTCACTGTCAATACTATTCTTGTTAAAGAAATCGTATATATATTTAATTAATTAGTAATAGGATGAATTCTTTTATAAGAATTTATCAAGTAGCTAGCATGAAAAAAACCTCATAAGGGAAAAATCCATCATTTATTCTCCAAAATATATTTATTACTACCTACTCCAGTATGTAGAAAAGGAGTAGGTAGTAACTCTATAAGATGTACCCGGTGCAAGCTATGGACACATAAGAGGTGCAGCAACATCAAAGGCAGGTTAACTAGCAAGTTAGTTTTTGTTTGTGGCAGATGTTCAGGTGCAATAAAGACTGCAAACAAACAGGAAACAACTTCTATCTCATTCCAGGGTGAAAAACTAGAGGTAGTCGATAGCTTCCGCTATCTGGGCGACCAAGTTAGTAGTGGGGGTGGGTGCGCTGAAAGTGTAGCTGCTAGAATAAGAATAGCCTGGGCAAAGTTTAGAGAGCTCTTACCCCTGCTGGCGACAAAGGGACTC
>NC_068982.1:126859178-126859901 GCF_001194135.2 Octopus bimaculoides
TATATATATATATATATTTAATGTGCATGCACACACATGCAATTTTTTTGCTAAATGATCTTAAGTTTCACTTATTAAAGCATGCTTTATTTTATTATTTACCTTTTCTAAGGTGGAAGGTGGCACAATTATTCTTGTATTGGGCAAAATACTTGGCACTCCTTCAGGCTCTTTATGTTCTGAGTTCAAATTTTGCTGTGGTTGACCTTGCCTTTCATCCTTTCGGGGTTGATCAACTACATACCAGTTGAGTACCATAGTTAATGTAACTGACTAGCCCCTGCTCAAAAGTCTCAGGCCTTGTGCCTATAGTAGAGATTACCTTTTCTTCAGATAACTGCTATGTAACTGGTGGGAACCAGTATAAAAACGATAGGGCTTAACAATAATTACTTATATTTAACAATTTCTTACATCAGCACAAAAACATAACTTTATACCAAAAAATCATTCTTAATGGAATTTGATCTCAAAACCTAGAGCACAAAGAAATACTATAACGTTTTTTTAATCTACAGTAATCACCTCATGAGACTTGTATTCTATTGCTTTAATTAGAAAGAAAAGGAAGCAAAAAATTTCTTGGGTGCAGGCTTGCACACTCGCTCTATCACTTGCACACTCGCTCTATCACTTGCACACTAGCTCTATCACTTGCACACTCGCTCTATCACTTGCACACTCGCTCTATCACTTGCACACTCGCTCTATCACTTGCACACT
>NC_068982.1:126860556-126863561 GCF_001194135.2 Octopus bimaculoides
CTCGCTCTATCACTTGCACACTCGCTCTATCACTTGCACACTCGCTCTATCACTTGCACACTCGCTCTATCACTTGCACACTCGCTCTATCACTTGCACACTCGCTCTATCACTTGCACACTCGCTCTATCACTTGCACACTCAATCTATCACTTGCACACTCGCTCTCATTTTTACACTCACTCACATGCGCATGCACACATGCTCAAATGCATGCACACACTCCCCCCCCCGCCTTCCTTACATCTGCCTATTGATCTTTTTTCTCCTACTAACCTAGTTTTCCTTCTTGCATGTTTTAATATATTTTTATGTGGATTCATATGTATCCTTTATATACATGTGTTCCTTTGCTTACAACTCTTTCATCTGTTGCAACCTTTCCCTCATGTTCCATAATTATCTTCCAGTCTTTGTGTAACTCTCTACTCTCCTTCCTCTCACCTCTCTTTGTTTCATTGCCCTGGCCATTATTCTTCTCTATATACACCATTTTCTTAACTGGTTACTCACTGCTCTTTTCTTAACTCTTTTTCTCTCACACATTCTTCAAACATATTTACTCAGAGCTTATCTTAAGCATTTAACTCCTTAGCATTTAAACTGACCACATCAGGCCTAAATTACTCTACCTGTTTTATGTTCAAACCAGTCTGATCCAGCCTCTCGCACCTATTCTACGAATGTCATTCTAAAAATAATCAATCACATCATTGATCTCTTGAAAATATGTCATAATGCACGATTACTTCAAAACAGAGAATAAATAAGCAATACATTTAACAGAGCAATCTGAATGCTAAAGGATCAAATACATCTCCCTCTGAAGAACCCTCAGGACTACCCTTCTCTTGTAGTTTTTGTGAATTCCAGTTTCATTTTGAAAGCAAAAGAAAATTGCTCCTAAACTATCTGCTCTATTTTCACAGTACACCCATCAGATTCCACACGGTTAGACCTGGTTATTCCTGGAGAGCAGCACTTCTACCTAAAAGCAGCTACACCTCATGAACGCCAACAGTGGCTTATTGCCCTTGGTACATCAAAAGCTTGCTTGGCAAATGGACGATCCCCACAGAGTACAGGTTTGTTCGCTACATTGGATATTAAGACATTTTATGAACTAATGGACAAAGAAAAATGAGCTAAAATTACATTTTAAAATTGAAAAGAAATTAAAACAGATTTTTAACGACAATTTATCTTGTCATAATTGTTTGTTTTTTTTTAAATTCTTATCTCATTCAAGTCCTTCATTATAATCAGTTGTTAACTAACACTTTTTGAGATTCTAAAGTGGCTTTGTATTACTGCTAGTGCTTTAGGAAATCTTACTCTTGAGATGAGCTCCTTCTATTATCCTGGGTTTTTTTTTTTTTTCTTTTGTAGTTTATTTATGAAACCTCATTCATTTTAAAGACCTTCTTTATTCAAACTTTGGTTTCATGATTAGCACCAAAATTGTTTTTGCTTCTATACTATCAAATAACGAGTGTCTCTGGTTGTACTTTTTAGGGAAATTTCATTTATATTTACTCCATTATGTATATTTAGCTTTGAGATTTTTAAGAGGAAACATTGAAATGATTTTTATTATTTGTTTAGGAGAAATTTCCCCTGATATTGTCAAAACCAAAAAATCAGAACTGAGATTGTATTGTGATCTTCTGATGAAGCAAGTCCATTCTGTAAAACAAGCAATCTCAAACCCAGATGAAACTCCGGATATTCAGGTTTGAAAGGACTTTTTACCCCCACTCTCTCTCAGTAGAATGTTGTTTATAATATAGACTTATTAGATTCAGTGTTGTTAAATATTTGCTGTCATGATATTGTTCGATAGGCTATATAAAGTTTTTTTTTTTTTTTTTTTTTTTTGGACGGGAGGGGTGTAACTTATAATAAACTTTAGTAATATTCCACTGTTTATATTTTTTTTAAATGAAATGCGTATAGGCAGTTATTATAGTGTTGTATAGAATACTTTGTGATAGTTGTTCTGACTCACTGCATTCTGAGTTCAAATCCTACCAAGGTTGACTTTAGTTTTCATTCTTTTGGAGTCAGTACAAAAATATCAATCTAAGGTTATGAATTGATCAACTTGTAAGGACATCAGATCAGATGCCTTACAATATTTGTCCTGCCCCCAGCAACAACCTAATAAGGGAGCCTCCAAATGGTTGCTTGACCTGTTAGTAATAATAGCAGCCAAATCTCCCTCAAATCACACCTTTCCTCATAAATAAGGAAAAGATGTGTTTAATGTCTTGCATAGCCCTAGAAAAATGTGGGGATGGTTTCAAGTGGAATCATCATCATTTAACGTCTGCTTTCCATGCTAGCATGGGTTGGACAATTTGACTGGGGACAGGCGAACCGGATGGCTACACTAGACTCCAATCTGATCTGGCAGAGTTTCTACAGCTGGATGCCCTTCCTAATGCCAACCACTCCGAGAGTGTAGTGGGTGCTTTTTACATGCCACCGGCACTAGGGCCAGTCTGGGGGTACTGGCAACGGCCACGCTCAAATGATGTTTTTTACGTTGCACCAGCGCAAGTGCCAGTAAGGCGAAGCTGGCCTGCTTGGTCAGGACTGAGTTGGAGCTAAACACTGCCACCTCATTAAGTGATCTTCCACTGTTTCAGTTCAACTTAAGACATACCTCTTACTTTAGATACTTCAAAGGCTATGATCACACCTCTTTGCTTCCCCAGAGTAAATTGAAAATCAAGTCGGCTGACTTCAAAATATCGGATCATTTTTGTAATTTCTGGAATTGAATTGAATCATAAACCAAACAGCTCAATTGTCAAGTATAACTTAATTCAAGGAGTGGAGTGACTTGATCTGAATTTTGACCTTTTAGTGATATTGTAATCATCTACCTTTATATCATGAACAGCCTGATAGCAGATAGCTTTAGAATTTTGTATGAAACTGTTTTATATTCTGAGTAAATAAAACAAAATTTTAAAATGTGTGCAAGTAGAATGTAACAG
>NC_068982.1:126863772-126893793 GCF_001194135.2 Octopus bimaculoides
ATAAAATGGATATAAAATATAATTAATAAAATGATTTTTTTTGTATGTGTATTGTGTTTTTGCATGCATGTGAGTACCTGTGCACGCATGCTTATGAATTTGTATCTGGACGTGAATGAGATTGAAGAAAGTCGTAGTCTTTGAATTGTTTGTATTTTCTAAGTTGGATGATTGTGACCTGATCTGCTGGAACATGGTTTACTCAGAAGGCTTCTTCATTCCAATCTACCTCTTATTCTAGATTTACTTCAATGGAGACAAAAAAATAAAGTAAATCTGGAAGTGAAGCTAGTAAAATATATGGTTCAAAACTGTACAAAAGACAGACAGGTGAGGGCAACAACAAACAAGGTGTATTACTTTGATGCTCTGGAAAAATGGAAAAAGTCTTTGACATTTTGAGCCTACAGTCTTCTACAGAAAAGAGCGAAGAAAGAAAACAGATGGAGAATTGAGGGAAAATTAAAATTAATTGGTTTTTACTTTCCACTATAAAATTAACATTTTATTTATAAGTAGGAGAAATAAATTTCTTGAGACTGGAAAAAAAAAATGGGGAAGGGTAAGTTGTGGCACCTTGAGCAAGTGTCAGCCCTGGAGCTGACAAAAGTCTTGTGAGTAGAATTGGTAGGCAGAAACTGAAAGAAACTCATTGTGTGTGCGTGTGTCCTTTTGATATTGTGTGATTGTTGTAAACGAATGTCATTAATTTCCAATATTATGCTCAAATATGTCTGGCCATGAGAGAATATTCCCTTGCTTGAAAACGGATGTGGATTGGTGACAGGAAAAGCATTCAGTCATAGAAAATCTGCCTCACTAAACTCTGTCCGACCCATTCATTCATGGAAAAGTAGACATTAAAACGATGATGGTAATTGCAATTTTATATAAATATTGTATACTGGTGTATTTTGAATTTTTTAAATATTTAAAAAAAATTATATTTTGTCTGTTTTAGAAACTGAATGATGCCACATCTCTGTTGAGTGCGACCTGTGATACCTTCATACAAACCCTTGAAGACTGTATGAGAATTGCCAATGCAACAATAGCTTATGAAGTGCCTAACCAATATGTAATAAATTCTTCCATACCAATTTCATCTCCAACCAAAAGCAACTATAAATTGGTAAATTATTAATAAACATATAATACTTTTGTGTAATAGAAATGAAGGATAAAAAAAAATTGTTTATTCTGTTAGTTTCAAACAAGTTTTAGGAGTTATGAAATTCTTCAGAAAAATATTTAAATGTTTTATAGTCATTGTTATTAAAATTATATATATTAAAATATTGGATTTGATTTAGCAGTTCATTTAGTAATTTTGGATCTTTGTAACTGGTTTAAACTTGTATATGCACCAGATATTTCAGTTGTATTTCCTCTTAATATTAACTGCACAAGCTATCTTGGGCATTGTGACCTGTTTCTGACACATATATTAATCAAAATGCTCTACATTTTGCAGAGATAAAAAAAGAAAGCATGCAACATCTAAATATCTTTTTTTTAATTTATGCTTATCTCTTGCACTTCCACTGATAAATGTGAATTTATGTAGCTTATCTATATTAATTAAACAACCAGTTTAGTCTCCAATTTGTATCCTGTATTGCACTTTAATGTTATATATACTTGAAGTTAAATTAGCTAAAATAACTGTAAGGCTTTGTTAGCTATTTTTGTATTGAATTATAACATGGCTTAGTGGGTTAGGCAACTGAGTTCTTAATCATAAGGTTGTGTGTTCAATTCCAGATTCAGGAGAGGCATTGTGGCCTTGGGCTATGTATTTTACTTGCTATTGTTCCAATCCACTCAGCTGGCAAAAAATGAGTATTAAGATTGACATTATGCCTTGCCATTGTTAAATTAGTACAGCAATATTCAAAAGCCCACAGTACAACCAAAAACCCTCAGGAATAAGATACTTGAAGGAAAATTATTTTAGTTACTGGCCTTACATGATATCAATATGCACAGGTATAGGAAGGTGTTGAAAGTTGTATAACAACACACAGGAAAATAAGTTTAATCATTAAATTTTAATAAACTGTGGTTGTGAACTGAAGAATTTAAAATGAGATGCTAATGTTGAAGAAGATATTCATAACGTCTTTTTATTCTACTGTTTTGTGGAAGGACATGCTCTATAAGTTCCACAAGCCTTCCAAAACTGGTAACAGCAATCCAGTTGAAGTTCAGCTTGAACATCCCCTAGTTGACATCTACCAGCAAAATGTGGCTAGGGAAGGAATTCCAGAGGAATGATGTTCTGGGAAAGAAGGATTGGAATGAGTGGTCAGTGCAGGGCATAGAAGAGCTGACTGTTCCTGAATGGGGTAGATGTTGTAAGCAACTAACCAGTTAAGAGAAGCAGATACTATTGCTGTAGGGGTATAAAATAGACAGCAGTTCTAGTGTATTACTAACCAATCACATGCCTTCCTAGGATATTTGTATGTAGTATTAGCAAGAACTTGTCATTTGTAGGATTTGTGACTGATCAGGAGTTAAGTAGGTTCTCACCCTGATGATGAAGGTTGCATCCTTAGGATGCAGTTTTGGCTACATTTTGTATATGGAATCATCAGAGATTGTAAAATTTAGCTTCAACAGCAACTTTTGGGATTTTAATTGCATGTTACTCAAACATGCACAGTGCAGGGAAGGTAATTGAGGTGTGATATTCAAATTATATAATGAAATTCTAATAGTCAAGAAATTCCTGATGATTGTTGATTTCTGTTTGTAAATGTCTAATGAATATGGCTTCTTTAATGTACAAACTTCTAAAGTAATTTTTGGCATTTCCAACCTAGCAGTTCCATAATGTGCATATTCTTTTGGAATTGATTGTCCAGACGGTCCTAATTAAGTTTGATGCTCAGTTCTTCTTTTGTATTGTGGATGTAATAGTTTTGGCGATATGTTTGCTTAATGTGTGGCCTGCAGAACCAGATGTTCTCAGGAGGAGTCTTTTTCTTTCTTGGTTGGTTTCTAATAAAAATCTTCCTAGCATCAGTTTTCTCTTAAAACATTGTAGAGCTTAACATTAATGACTCCTGTTGTCAATGTGCCATTTTGAATTAGTCGGTAAAGCATTGAAATCATCAAACAACTTACAGAATTTGATGTTTATGTTCTTACCACTTTCAAATGGAAATTATACAGAAAAAGAAATCTTGATTTTATTAGCTGTTCATTGTTGAAACTGTCAAGTTCCTGTGATAGTTCAATGCTAAACATTATCAAAAGCATTATAGTTATTGTATGCTTTTAGATAAGAGCATGTTTTTATAAAAACAGTGTCCCCATATCTCATAAAAATAGGTTCAAGAGTAATGCATACATCTTGCATATCAACATGTATTATTGATATTCTTGTAAGCTGTTGGTATCATCATTTCACGTCTGTTGTCCATACTGGCATTGGATCGGACAGTTTGACCAAGGCTGGTAAGTTGAGGAGCTGCACCAGATTCCAGTCTGATTTGGTGTAGTTTCTACAGCTGGATACCTTTCCTAATGCCAACCACTCCAAGAGTGTAATGGGTGCTTCTACGTGTCACTGGTACATGCACCTGTTATATGACACCAGCATCTGTCACAACTACAATCTCACTCAGCTTGATAGATCTTCCTTTTTAAGTGCAGCATATTGCCAAAGGTCTGTCATTTGTCAAGATCTCGGTCATATAAATAAATGCCTGTCAAAACAAAATGTTCAGAATTATGGATAGCAGCTGGTATATATCTGACATTGGCCTGGTCTGTTACTCAGATTAACACTATCAATTAATGTTGGAGTTAGGTCTCTAGTTTGAGGATAACTTCCTTCCTTCCTTCCACAGTCTTAAATTCCTAAAAAAGCTCATGGGTGCTAACTTTTCTCTTGACTCATTGATTTATAAGAAGAAAAAAAATATTCATTGCTATCAGCATGTCTATGAATGATTGAGTAGTTACAGAAGTGTGACAAGGAAACGTCTGGGTTGAAAGCTATCTTTTACATTTGCAAGAGCTAGAAATGATCTGTAGTATCAATGTTCCCTATGAAGGGAATCTTAAGTGAAGACAGCATATTTTGAACATGGGTCTCCTTCAATACTGTGCTTGATGGGATTTTTGAATGAAGTCTGTTGTGAATTTGATGAGATGGTAAAGTATAGAAATTGTAGTAATGGAGGTATAGTTAATCCTGTTTGGGATTCTTCTTTGAATACACTCTTTTAGGCTGTGTTGGTTGGTAAGGTTCTCACAATGATTAAATAAGATGTTGATGGTTAGTTAGTGCACATTGTTTGTTAATTAGTGTTATTCAATAAGTATTAAAATGAGTCAGTATGACACAGTTAAAAAAAGTACAAAAAAAACTAAATTTTTCAAAAGTTATGAATAAAAGTTCTGATTTCATGTTTTACAATATTATAAAATAGCTATTTTTGCTATTGTTTCGGCAATTTGCTCTTATGTAATATATAGCTTGATTAATTTGATTTCAGGCAACAAAGAATAACATTCGAAAATCAATATCCTTAGACAGGTAAAAATATATTTCTTTAAAATTAAATAACCATTGAAATCTAAGGTGGACATCTAGAAATAACTTTTTTGCTTTTAAAAATAATTCTGAAACATTATTAAAAATAAACAAAACAGTAATACTGTATTTCTTGCTAACTCCTATTTTCAAGGCATTTCCTCTGTTTGTTTAGTACTTATGTTATCATGCTATTCTTCTGATATGAAGATTATATTGTATTATAAAACTGAGTGAAAGAGTATTGAGTGTTGTTGGTACAGAGTATCCATGACAGGGAGGAAAAAGAAGTGAAGTCAAATATTGGGATACTTGTCTTCACAAATGATATGGCCAAAGATTGAGATGAATGGAAACATCCTGTATGACAGATCTGTTCAGCTCATTCCAACTTGGAAAAATAGAAGTTATGATAGCTGTGATTTTTATGACAGTGGCATGCTGGGAAAATTGTTACTGTGCTGGACAAAACTCTGAGGCATTTCCTCAGGCTCTTTACATTTTGAGTTCAAATGCCACCATGGTTGACTTTGCCTTTCATCCATTTGAGATGGATAAAATAAGTACTAGTCAAGCACTGGAGTCAATCATTCACTTCTAAAATTGCTGGCCTTCTGCCAAAGTTTGAAACCATTATGATTAAAATAGAAATTAATAGGAACTTCAGACAGTTCTAAATTATTATTTGTGAACATATTTTAGATTTTTTGCCTTCAAGCATAATAGATTTAAATAATTATAAAATTATACTCAACTCTTATTTATAACTAATAATATAATATTGATTGGAATATTATAACCAGATTCCAGTGTTTTAATATGGATGCAAATTGCTGGCAATGAGAGACTGCTGTAAGAAAATGCTGTGGAAGTATGAAGCTTGTAGGAATTCTGAAATAACATTTAAAAAAAAAATAATAATTTTACTTACAAAGCTAAGCTAAACATTTTATTTTCATTTCAGACCAATTATGAAAAATGGTATTCAAGACCATAAATCAATGAAATACTCAAATAGTGACCAATATTTACAAAAGAAATCTCCAAACAGAATGGACAGTGTAACTTCAGATTCTTCAGACTGTCAAATATCTGGCTGTGAAGACAACAGTAACCGTTCCCTTAGTTCTGATACTAGAATAATGCCTGCCGTACCGTCAGATCTGAGGCCCCGTCACATATCAGATGAAAGTTTAATCATAATGAATTCCACAGACACTTTCTTTTCTTATCTGACACACAGGTTTGGATATATATTTTTATACATGTATATGTATTTCATGTTAAGGAAAGCTATATAACATGTAAATGTTGTGCTTAGCTTCTTTTGCAAATTCCAAGTATTTTTATCTAATGTATATTTCAAATTATAGTAAAACCCTTATTCAGAAGACCTTGTTCATTGGTCAAGAACCATTAGATAGTATTTATAAACTATTTATTGTAAATTGCAGCTTTGACTAAATGACTGAAATTCTTCACCTCTGTCAAGCACAAACATAAAATTTGTAAAATATATTAAATTTGTATGCTCTATAGAGACAAAGCACTGATGTTTCAGACAGAGCACCTCTTTGAAATTGTCTCAGTCGGTTAGTAAAAAATAATGATGTGATTAAAGATCAGATCCATGTATACTACACAATTATATATATTATAATGGATTTTGCTTTAACTTATCCTTAAAAGATTCAATAAGGATAAGAGGGATTCACTTTTCACTATTTTTTTCTGTTTAAAGCTTTGAAACATGTCTTCTTGATAGTGCTGGTGAAGTCCCTGTTGAGCCATTCCTTGATTCTTGTAAATCAATTTTACCTATATTTGGTGAGTCATGCTTATTTTTTTATAAGTTTATAATAAATCTGACTGAGAACCAAATCATGAAAACATTAACAACTATAATGTGTACAGTATAGAATGTTCGTATTTTTAAGAGCAATCCAACCATATTTCAAAATAGACTTTTCCACAAACTTATAAATCAATTCTTTCAATTTAAATCAGATTTGTTTTTATTTTGTCTTATGTTGAGCATTTTATAACTTGTACATGACATTGGAATAACACAATTAATTTATTTTTCCAGATAAATTGAATAGTACAGCATTTGCAACAGTGAAAATGGATTTTTCTAGCAACATTCAGGTGATTCTTATTTAACTAATTTTGTTGGTTTTGCTGTGCATGAAAAGACCCAGTCATCTTAGCAAAAATGCTGCCCTATAAGCATTTCATTTATTGTTATACCCCTGCATACAATGACTGTAGAAAACTGTCTTACACCCTAAACACATCACTTTCTTATTGCTTGTGCAAGTCTATTATAATTCCCTCTTTGCTCACATCAATATACATACATTCATCAGCATCATCATCGTTTGACGTCTGCTTTCCATGCTAACATAGGTTGGACAATTTGACTGAGGACTGGCAAACCAGATGGCTGCACCAGGCTCCAATCTGATCTGGCAGAGTTTCTACAGCTGGATGCCCTTCCTAACACCAACCACTCCGAGAGTGTAGTGGGTGCTTTTACGTGCCACCGGCACGAGGGCCAGTCAGGCAACGCTGGTAATGATCACGCACAAATGGTGCTTTTCACATGCCACCGGCACGGGAGCCAGACGGCTGCTCTGGCAATGATCACGCTCAGATGGTGCTGTTAGTGCTCCACCGGCACAGGTGCCAGTTATCGAATTTGGTTCAATTTTGATTTCACTTGCCCCAACAGGTCTTCGCAAGCAGAGTTTAGTGTCCAATGAAGGAAAGGTTGGCATGGGTGCCAGTCATTGAGTTTGGTTTGATTTCGATTTTGATTTCAATATCAATTTTTTCAAGCTATCTCTTTCTCCCAGTCTATTTTATCCTCTAACAGTTATAAGTACTACTTGTCTTTGTACTTGGAAAAAGAGAGTTATTAAAGTTCATTAAAGCTATTTCTTTATCCTGTTGTTTTGAATTATGCCTACATGCATCTTTGTGTTTCTTCTGAATGTAAAAAAATGGAAATTGATAAATCTTACAGACATTACGTGCTAGAGAGAATTAATTTCAGTGTCTGATATGTGCAAAGTTAAGAAATGGGCATGTTTACATGTCTGTTATAACAGACTTGTTAGATATTCATTATAAAATTTTGCTGTTTTATGGTAATTATTTTCAAATGAAAATACCAGGATGTATGAAGTAATTCTGTGGTTGTTTATTGACATATTTCAATAATTGTTTACTTTAACTAGAAAATTGAGAAGAAATATGCTACCAATTCAGAATTTACAACATTACAGAAAATGATTACATGGGAATTAGAAGCCAATGAACAACATTTATCAAATTCTGTTGCAGTTGCTGTATTATGGATGAAAAGGTATGTTATTAAAAATCACGCTGCTTTATATAATTGCATATTGCTTGAAGCGTTTTACTTGACTGACATAGAATTAATGTTGTCATTTTGAACATTACTTGAGTAAACATACACTAAACCATCAAGAGATATAACTCGATTACCTTATTTGTTTTACACTGTTTTGTGGGTTTCCTTTTTATCATTGAAGCTATGGGTACAGGTATACGTATGTGATTAAGAAGTTTACTTTGTAGCTGTATAATTCCAGATTCAATGTTACTGATATCGTGGGTAAAATGCCTTCTACTATAGTCTTAGAAACTGCAGAAGCCTGTTACATCCATATGCATATGTCTGTATATGTATCTCTGTATTTGACACAACTTTAAGTGCACCTTAGTGGTTACGAGTAAAATAAGAATCTGACTAAAATGAGTCCTGGAATTGATGTGATTTGACTAAAAACTCTTTCATTGTTGCAGTCCAGTGACTGAAACCAGAATAAAAGGAATGTATTACTAGTTAATTTAAAATATCGGTTAGCTAACTATATCTTCCTCTTAAGATGTGAATTTTATATTACAAACAATGATGAATGCCTACCCTTTCTTTTCTATACGTTGGTCCCGTGCCGGTGGCACATAAAATGCACCATTTGAGCGCGATCGTTTCCAGCTTCGCCTTACTGGCATTTGTGCCAGTGGCATGTGAACAAAACATTGGCAGACTCCTGTGCAGGTGGCACATAAAAAGACACCATTTGAACATGGCCGTTGCCAGTACTGCCGGACTGGCCCTAGTGCCGGTGGCATGTAAAAAGCACCCACTAGACTCTCGGAGTGGTTGGTGTTAGGAAGGGCATCCAGCTGTAGAAACTCTGCCAGATCAGATTGGAGTCTGGTGTAGCCATCCGCTTCGCCAGTCCCCAGTCAAATCGTCCAACCCATGCTAGCATGGAAAGTGGACGTTAAATGATGATGTGCACTACTTCTATTCTCAGTATTCATTATCAAGGTGCAGGTGTGGCTGTGTGATTGAGAAGCTTGCTTCCTTATCATGTGGTCTAGGGTTCTGTCCGATGGCATGGAAGCTTGAACAGGTGTCTCCTACTGTAGCCCAGGGTCAACCAAAGCATTGTGAGTGGATTTGGAAGATGTAAACTGAAAGAAGCCTGTTGTATGTAGGTGTGCAGGTTTGCATGCATCCTTGTCTTGACATAAGGTGATAATTGTAAACGAGCATCACCATCATACAAGCGATGTTGTTTGTTTCCAGTTTTGTACAGAAGAATGCTCAACTGTGTGGAAATATTGCCTTATTTAGAAACGGGTGAGGGTTGGTGACAGGAAGGGTATCCAACCATAGAAAATCTACCTCAGCAAATTCTGTTTGACTCGTGCAAGCATGGAAAAGTGGACGCTAAACTACGAGGATCAACAATACAGTTACTCAGCCTGTTGTGGAAGTTTGTAAAGATAATAGGAAGTGATTTGGAGGGAGAGAAAAATTTCCTTCACACCATCTGCTACTGGCATAAAAATGGAAAGAATCGTTAAATTATATAATCTTATATATATTATCATTTTATTCTGTCATTTCAACTTTGATGAATGGACATAAAATGTCAGTGTAGTTAAATGCCATTAGAAGGAGAGGTTAATGAAGGAGATAAAAGAAAATAAATGAAAACGAGCGCTCAGAGTGCAAACCTATGCTAAGGCAATACCAACTTCCTTTCGATGATTAGCCAGAGATGATTTTTAAAATGAGAATATCTGAAATAAACTAGACTGCTCTCACAAACAAGAATAGTAAAAATGAACCTGACTGCACTCAAAAATTAAGTAAAAAAAAAAAAACCAGAAAAATAATCCAGAATCCATGTCCAGTACTGGATTGATCCCAAAATTTAATCAGTTTGTAGCAGCCATGAGGCCAAACATCCCTGAAAGTTTCATCCGAATCCATCCAGCAGTTCTTGAGATATCTTGTCCCTGCACAAACAAACATGACTGAAAACAATACCTCTGCCTTCGCTAAGGCAGAGGTAATAAAGGCAGTAAAGTACTAGAAAGTATAAAGTTTAATTTAAAAGTTGTCATCTTTATATTGGTGCTTATATCAACTTTGTAGGAAATTGAATTATATCTTCAGGGAGAATAATTGACATATTCTGTTGCAGGGCTTTAGAATTTATTCGAGAATTCATATCTGAAATTCACAATGGCAAGGCTGATTTGAGTGAAGCAACAACAGAAGCTTATAATAGAACCTTGAAACCTTTCCATACGAGGTTTGCCCGTAGTATATTTGGTGTAAGTATTTTTAGTTTTTTGTTTATTAGCTCAAAATAAGAGGGGCAGTGATCATATGTATTTTAAGGTTTCTCAGTTAGGAATTCAGTAGAAGTTATATAGATCGGTCAGTTGGTGAAAGAAACTTTTTTTCTTTTAATCGTATCTATTGTAGCATTATCATCACTCACTTATCCAAATTTATCAGATGCATGTGTAGCAACAGGAAGGGCATCCAGCCATAGAAAATCTGCTTCAACATGTTCCTTCTGACCCACGCAAGATGGAAAAGTGGATGTTAAAACGATATGCAGTTTGAATATCCATGTGTATTTTGTGTGTTTGTATTTGCCATACATGCTTAATATATTCATTGTATAAACAGTATATTATTAATATACACTGTGTTTAATATCTCTATATTTTGTAATGTATATGTGCAGTTTGTTGTCCTATTTATTCTGTAGGAGTTCAGAATAATGTTTGGGTAGAAAATATATGATAGAAACACTCCCTATATTTATTTTTAATCCTTTAGCATTCTTATTTCTTTACTGCCCACAAGGGGCTAAACATAGAGGGGACAAACAAGGGCAGACAAAGGGGTTAAGCTGATTACATCGACCCCAGTGCATAACTGGTACTTAATTTATCGACCCCGAAGCAAAGTCGACCTCGGCGGAATTTGAACTCAGAACGTAACGGTAGACGAAATACCGCTAAGCATTATCGCCCGGTGTGCTAACGTTTCTGCCAGGCTTTAGCATTCTGATTACTGTTACATGTAATGCTTATTTATCCACTTTGTTTTGAATTAATCATGCATTATCTCTAAGCTACTAGGTATTGCATATGTTTATTTTTAAGACACGGTCAGGTAAATGTGAGGCCAGACCTGGCCAGTTTGAACATAGAACAGGTTGAATACTTGAACTAGATCTAATCAGTTTAAATGTTAAAATGGTCAAGGGAGTTTAAATTCATCAATTTGTCCAGCTATTACTTCAAATTTTGTGATATACCTGAAGTTTTACTTTATATTCTTCTACCATGAAATTTGTATGAAAAATTAAAATTATGGTACCAATGTAATATTTTTTGATATCAATAGCAAAAGTATATTCCCAATGTTATCTGTCTTGTTCTAGTAAAATCTTAATTATAAATATTGTTTTTATTTATTTATTTATTAATTAATTTTGCTTTTATCTTCCATAAAGGTTGCTATGAGAGCCATTCCAACTCGTGATATGTTTCTAGCTCAATTACATTCTATTAGCTATCCAGTCCCAAAAGAGGATATTGACCGAATACTTGACCATCATATGGTAACATTTATAAATTCTCTGAAACCAATTATTCAATCCATAAATGACTTTTACTGTGCCAATAATCTTGATTCAGAAGAACAAGTGTGAGCAGACTGAAAAGAACAACCCCCACCCACCAAAAAAAACAAAACAAAACTAAAAAAACACAACCACGAATTGATGAAAACAAAACACTTTTAAACATCCTTTTAAACTGGAAAAATATATACCTGTATGTATGTTTGTATATATGTATACATGATGTGTGCATACCCTTATGTGCATATGTATATATAAGGATTTACAGATTTATCTTTGTTCTCACTCTTTTGAGTTGGTGCAGCGATATTATAATGGACAAGTCTTGTTACAGCTTTTTTTTTTTTCTTGTTTGCTTCTTATAATTTTCTTTCTTTCAATGTGATACTGGAAAGATTGAATCTATAAACCAAACCCTCTTGGTGGATGACATATATATATATATATATATATATATTTATAAAGCCCAGTGATAAAATGGTGGTCCTCTGTAATAAGAAGTATTCATTTGTATAATTTCTCCTTTTTTTTCTTTTTCTGAGTTTGAAAGATTTTATTTATTTTTTTCTGAATGGCTCTGATTGTGTTGAAAGTATGCCCTGCACTATAAGGAAGTATATATGTGAAATATCTAGGGGTGCATCATCCATAGATTAGGAAGTCCTTGCCATTGAATATAAATTATCAATCATTTGTATCTTGGAAAATATACTAAAGCTTTCTAGTCCTTTCAAGAATATCTTATCACATTCCAAACAACTTTCTAGAAAATCCTGATTGTACAAATTTACTCCTTCTCGATTTACAACTTTGCTGGAATTGTAATAGTTAAGACAAAATAGTTTGACATTTTCATTCTGACATTTATTGTCAAAGGAAAAGTATATTGATTTTGTACTGTTTATAATATTAAACAAATATAGTAGATATCTTTTGCTTTTCAAAAGTGTTCTGAAAAATTTTCTCTACCACACTAGAAACTTGCGTTGTGCATTCCCAACCTATTTTGGGTACGTTTTCATTTCTTTAATGCTTCATTCTTTTTATATTTCTAATATTCTTTTAAATTTAGATATACTTTATGTATCATAATTTAAGTATACATATTAGTAGAATACTAAATAAATTTCATCAAAAATTATTTTACTTTTCAACTAAATTTATAGTCACCAAATTCTATAGTTAGCTGTTAACTTTTCTCTTTTTAACTACTTCATCAATCCTAAAGGGTCATAGATATTACATAAATTTATATTCATTATTTAAATCATAATATCCTAAGCTGGAAATATTTTAGCATGAAATATCAGATCATGACAGCAAATCTTAGTCTTGAATCAATAGAGCCTGGCTGTTTCAATGGTACATATGAATTGCTTGATGTACTTCTTATTCTCTTCACAGAATTAGATAGAAAAAACCTCCAACTGCATTTGCAAATGTAATATATTAATTGCCTGCTTATTTATCAATGTTTTAATCATTCAAAACTTTGATTTCTGAAATATTAAACAAAAAATTCAGAGATTTCATGTGACATTTTTCATTTCTAAGATGAGTTGCTATTTGAAATATTTTTATAAAAAGTTTTACATTAAAAATATTTTTTTAGAAAACCTAAAGATTTTATTGTTTCCCTTCTTTTAACTGTTGGCGTCTCCTCACCTTCCTTGAAATATATTTTGTCTGTTTTCTTTTCCAAATGTCTAGATCCCTTTAGTTTCCTTCCTCACTTTGCCCTTCATCATGAACAAATTAAAATTTTTTCCCGATTAAGTTTACCAGAACATTTTGTCATAGTATTATATTTCTACACATTTCCATGGTTCTGTCTTTATGAACAAAGTTTTTATTATTATTTATCAAACAATAATTGAAAGCAAAAGAACAATAAATTACATGAACTGTTAATTGCTGTGTAGACTTTGACTAATGTTAATTAATAATCGACTACTTTGTGGATAATAATTTTATTCTCCGTATGAGTTTTGTGGATGTTGGAGAATTAATCAATTTTCTAAAGATTTGTCTTCCATCCTTATAAATCAGAATTGATTCTCAAACATTTATCCAGAATTCTAATTCAGAAGAGAAACTAGAATTTCAAATTAGGCGAAAGCAGTTTCTGAATTATTTGGTAGTTTAGAAATTATCAAGTATGGTTTCAGTCTGGTTTGTTGACTTGAAAACAATGTCAAAATGTAGTTTATGGAAAAATCTATTCCAAAATTATTGACACAGGCTGGATGTCTTCCATATTCTCGTGTTTGTTCTTTCAGCTAATATCAACTTAAATAGTGTAATAACTATATCATTTGTAGTAAGAAAACTTTCTTTATACTATGAAAGTGACTATTAAAACAAAAACACAGACATATCTGATTTTTTTCTTTTTTTTTTTGTAGCATTTGCTGTTGAAATAACAAATAATTAAAATCTTAGAGAAAATTGAAAAGTCATAGCATTTGGAGAATATTTCTTTTTTTAAATCATTAAAGAATATGCAGAGATTGCATCAAAATATTGCATGTGAGATGGACGTTAAATGAGGATAATGTAGTCAGCTTGTAACTTTGTGTTGAGTTTGGCAGCCAAAGTTTAATTTGTTGAAAGGATTTAAACTCGTATTAGAAAAAGCAAAAGTTAATTTACAGTGGGTCCAATGATAGATAAATTACATATCCCATTAATTACAGGATTGTTGTAACGCTGTTCTGTTATGTCTTTCAAACAAGCTTGGGTTGCTGCTATTCAAGGGAATATTGAGGTTATTGAGATTTACGTACATCTGCCCTTAAAAACATAACTAGTACTTAGAAGATTCTTTTGGGATTCTCAGCCATACTGTTGTCTCTTGCTTGAAGAGGCTGGGAAACACCAAAGTTATCCTTAGCGAGATCTGAACTTAGAATGTAAAGTTCTGGAACTAAATAGGTCCTCTATTCAGTTCATTTGACTAAAATTCTTCAAGAAGGTACCCAAACATGGCTGCTGTCTAATGACTGAAACAGGTAAGATAAATACCAGAAGGTATTTTGTCTGATATTCTCCTGATTCTGCCTATTCACTTCCTAATAGTTAGGTACTGTGAGAATAGGTAATTCTATACAAAGTAATAGAAACAAGACTGAAATATGTTATCAAATGGTGATAAAGTGTATGTAACCGATCTGAAGTACTGTACCCCATGATACAGATTTAGTTAATTTATTTTCTGAAGTGTATTCAGTATTTGCTATTTTAATCCTTTAGCATTCAGATTACTCTGTTAAATGTAATTCTTATTTATTCACATTGTTTTGAATTAATCATGCATTATCTTGAAGCCTCAAAATTTCAATGTGATTGTTTATTTTTGCACTGAAGGGTATGTGTGAAAGGCAAGACATGGCCAGTTTGAATACAAAGCAGGTAGAATATTTTGGCTGGATGTGGCCAGTTCAAATGCTAAAGTTTAAGTTAATATGTTAGACATATGATCTGGAATAATGAATAAATTTTTAGTTGTTTTAAATCTCTTGTATTTTTTATCAGCCTCTTATGATTTTTGCTAGATAAAATAACCAATGCTCAGAAACAAAAGGAACAGGTTTCATTTTGAAATAATTTAGTCATAACAATAATCATAAGTTTTTGGCTGGCTAAAACAATTTTTCTCAACCATTTCCTAGTCAAACTAAAGGGCTACAATTAGTAAATGAATTCACATACAGCTTTTTTGAAAATAGATTATATATATATATATATATATATATATATATATAAGAGTATTATAGTTCGCTTGAAGCATTGTGTATTGTTTGTAAAGAATAAAAAGTTTAGAATGGTACAACAATGCACTATAAAACAAAAAATGGACTATATACCTGTTGTAATTTGGTTATCTATAGTCCGATGATATTTCAGAATTACAATTCCTTCTTCAGATCTTCATCATCATCATCATCATCATCTTCTGAGATGGATAATTGTATCAAGGACCTATAAACCTTTAAGGGATGCTATCATCCTAGTTCTTCTTCTCATTCATATATACACACACACACACACACACACACACACACACACACACACATTTCACTCCTGTAAGAACAAAGAAAGTTATTTTCTTAGTATGTATTACTTTATTCATTAACTTTTGGTCTATGAAGTTTAGTAGAATTGTGAAACAAAGCTCTTTTTTTTAATTGTTCTGCACAGACTTGCTTAATGAATTCAGTGGGAAGGCTGCAAGGATTATATTTATGGGCAGGAATAATAAAAAGAAAGGATTCCAAATGGCAGTCAGTTAGGTTGAGGAGATTTAAGTTACATAATCACAAATTTCAGCCAATAATGTGGTTCAAGCCATAGCTAACAGTGAAGCATCATATTGTGTGTATCATACATATATTTTGAAAAGGTCTGTTCTTGTTAGAAACATTCATGATGTCAGTATTGTTTGAAATGTGCTTTAGGGGGCCATTCTTTTCCTTCCACTTCATGTGTAGCTACTAATTAAAGATTTCTCTAGTTGATTACATGGCATGTTTTCATCCAATGGAAATGTGTAGTACTACTAACTCAAATATTTCAAACAAACATGGAAAAATCAGTATTATGTTGATGAAGTATCAATGTTATACGTATGGGCGATTTTTTTTTTTTTTTTTTTTTAAATTTTTTTTTTTTTAACTTGCCTGAGAGTATTGCATTCTGTTCCATTTGATTCGTTAATTTTCCCCACATTATGGCTTTATAGTGTTTTGTCTTTTCAAGGAGGAGCACAATGTATTTTTCTAATTTGATTTTCATCTTGCATCCTTGCACAATCAGTGAGAGGTTGTCCATAAATTCAACTTTTCTATAGAATACCACTGTTCAGTCTTTCCGATTCTGACTTCAAGCAGTTGTAGTATTTTTTTGTAATTGCTATTTGTTCAGTCATTCAAATGTGTGTAGTTGTATATATGCTAATTGTATGTAGGTGTTTGTATATACAGAAGTATGTAAGTGTACATGGACATAGTAATGCCCTATCTTTATGATATTCCTTTTCAATGTAAAAGAAATATAATAAAAATGCAAAGTGATGACCCATGTATGTATTATTTTGGATAATGGTTAACATTGGCTTTATTTATTCAATAACTTTAAGTTGTATTCTGTCTGGAAACTTTTGTCTATCTACAACTTGCGGTCAATATTTGAAGGTTGGTGAGGAGCAGTTAAATTTAAGGGAAAATAGGAAATAGCCCATCTTCAGCTGCTTAAATATAGACCTTAAGAGTTGCAGCATTATATATTATAGCAACCTAAAATTTTTCATTATATTCATTAACAGACTTTTATCTTCAAGGAGAAAAAATAAATGCATGCGAGATAATTTTTAAAGACTTTTTTTTTCTTTTGATAACAGAAAAAAAAAATTCTTTATTTTTGGTTGACTTTTAAGGTTAGCCTATTATTTTTGTATGGTTATGAATTAATGGTACTGATATATATGTGACATTGCTTACTGTAAATGTCTTTGACTTCTGTACTTCATGGTAATGACTTGTTATATTGACATAAGACCACAGGGGAAAGATAAGCAGTTTGAGCTGACTCAGTATATGACTGGTATTTGTTGACAAGGGTGGGATGAAAGGTAGTCAATCCTTGATGGTAATTGAACTCAAAACTGCAGAAACAAAGCTAAATACTGTAAGGCACTTAGATGCCATTTTGCCATTCCATTGCTGTTTTTCATTTTTTTTTTAATAATTGTTTTTTTTTGTTCTTTTTTTTTTCAAAGAAAATCTTTTCATGTAAGGAGAAAAGAGCTTTTAACATGGAGTCGACAAATTCACTCTCTTTACATATCAGGCATTTCTAATTTCTCTTACACATGACTACTACTTTCACATTTTCACTGGGGTTTATTTCATTACATTTTCTAAGCCAGTCAGCAGAAGTAGCAAATGCAAATTATATTATATTTTATCCTAAATTAATCAAGTTTAACTTAAGAGAATTCATGTCTACTTAGAAAAGCATTTTTTTTTTTTTGTATTTTTTTCATAAATAATTTCTCACTTATTTAAAAAAAAAATATTTCTTGAATTCATTATTTCACTCTCAATTCTATGTTGTATGAAGCATAGAGTAGTAACTCAAGCTCTTGATATGAATGTGATTTTCCATCATACTGATCCTTTTAAAACAGTATTTCTCTCTCTACATATCTCTCTCTTATTTTCTTATTTCCTTTTTTAATTTTTTTTAAACCAGCAAAATGTTTCTTATATTTGGTGAGCGTTTAGTGTAATAGCATATGCAACAAATTTATCTTTTCATTTTATTTAACTTAAACCCCTCCAAGTTTTACTTGTTTCAGCCATAGTCTTTGGCACCAGCATAGTATAAGAAAAGCTAAATAAAATTTGATGTACAAAATAGTTTTTGTGTGTGTATGAGAGAGAGAAAGAGAGTATAGAATGTAATGGTTAATTTCCTTTTAGAGGAAAGGAAACAAAAAAAAAGGAATTTTTGTCAAATTGTAAATAAACAACGTTGTGGCTTTATGTTAAAGCCCTTGTTTCTGAGTTGAACTTTTTGTAGTGGGAAAAACTTTGTCCACTATGGTGAAGCAAACTACTATGCGTATGTATATATGTGTGTGTGTGTGTGTGTGTATATATATAAATATATATGTTTCATATTGTAGTTATTTCTTTGGAAATGTGCTTCCTTAGCTGAATTTTTTTTTTTTGTATTAAAAAAAGTCAGTTTCACTAATTCAATTATGCATACATACATACATACATACACTTCTCACCTTGTACATAAAATATTTCATTAATAATAACAATAATAATGATTGTATTATATTATTTAGCAAGCACCATAAAGTAGAGGTAAGCTCCTAGTGGGCAGTCCTTGACCTGAGTTTGATTCTTAATTGTAACCATTTTACTCCAGTTTTGCCACTAATGCCTTGAGCAGGCATGAATGTCAAAAACTTCCCATCTCTCCATTCTTAAAAATCTTGGGCTTCATGTTTATGTAAATGTACAATTATATGATTTTGTTGGAAAAGCTATCCACTTTTCCTTGATTCAAATGGATTGACTGTATATAAAATAAATGAACATTTTCTTTTTTTTTTTTTTAAACTCATTTAGACTGAATGGTATGTTTGCCTGTAAAATCTGATTTCATGGCAAAAGCCGTACATAATTAAAACTGAGAAACAAACTGTTAATTCTGGATTTTTTTGTTGTTTTTTTTTTCTACCTTCCATATTCTGTTAAATATTGTGCCATTTTTTTTTTTTAAGTTCTATACACATTCTGTTCTTCAGGGAATTAAATATGGAAAATATTATCTCTTCCAGCATTATCTATAATTCTATAGAGAATACTGTGTCGTAGTTGTATCCAGTGTATTTCTATTTAATTTGCTTAGTTATTTGTTGATATTTGTGCCAATTACAATATAGCCACAGACATGATGAGCTTGAAGTGCTAGTCCACTGGTTGATATACCTGAATCTCCGTTAGCATATCATTGTCATTAGCAAATATTTACTTAAAACCATGAAGGTGCATGGCTAAGTGGTTAAGGTATTTGATTCAAGATTGTGAGTTTGGTTCCCAGTGGCACATTGTGTCCTTGAGCTAAAGACTTAATTTCACATTGTTCCAGTCCACTCAGCTGGCAAAAATGAATTGTATCTGTACTTGAAAGGGCCAGCCTTGTCACATTCTGTATCATGCTGAATCTCCCTGAGAACTGTTAATGGTATGCGTGTCCATGAGGTGCTCAGCCACTTGCATTCGGTTAGTTATAATGATGTTGATCCAATCAACAGAACAGTCTACTTGCTAATTAACATGCAAGTTATTGTACTTGAAAAACTTATTTCACCAAATAGCAAATAGGTACCACAGATATACAATCCAAATTATATCAACAAGGTTTCTTTCTTCTCTTAATATTTTATTGTTGTGAGGTTTAAATCTTTTCATGGACTAAAGGAAAACATATTCTCCAGTTAGTGTATGAATGTATAAAGAATCATCTGGTATAGATTTGACAAGAATATATGGAAAATTTATGTAAGATGAGAAAAAAAAAATTCTGTATAACTTAAAAAAAATTATTTTCAATCAAAGAAATCTTTGCAGATCCCTAGTTTCCATGGTGTTAAGATAAGTCTTCCTTGGGGTAGGATGCCAATTTATCACATCTATCAAAAGTAAAAAATTGAATTCAGTACTATGTAAACTTTTGTGGTACTACTTCTTCCATAGGTGAGCTGCTCATAGCAGTGCATGTTATTATAGTAGGTGGGATGAGCTGTGTAGATGTTTAAGTATCTTGGCCCATACATGCATAACAGTATTGGTGACAAACCCCCAAATGATTGGATCCTATTTTATTATAAGACAAGACTAAATGTACAAGATAATTTAGAAGTTCCTTTTAGTATTTAAATGTATAAAATTTTTCTTAAGACCCATCAAGCCAAGTGAAACCATAGCTGTGGTCGTTGTCAGTGTTGCATAACTGGCACCTGTTCCGGTGGCATGCTAAAAAAGAAAAAAAAAAGCACATCTTGAGTGTTGGGCCTCAAGAGGCAATGTGGCTGATGTTCTTGTAACTAGCACTCGTGCTGGTGGCACTTAAGAAGCACCTTCCGAACACTGAGACTCACAGAGGCTATGACAAATGATGTGCTTGAGAAGACCCATCAAGCCAAGTGAAACAGTCACGACAGATATTGGTGTCGTGCAAATTGACACCTGTGGGGTGGCACATGAAGGCATCCATTACACTCTGAGTGGTTGGTGTTAGGAAGGGCATCCAGTTGTAGATTAGTCTGGTGCAGCTCCTCAGCTTACACCCCTTGTCAAACCGTCCAACCCATGCCAGCATGGACAATGGATGCTAAATGATGATGATGGTGGCTACATTTTCTATTGTATTGCAAGTATCTAAGATAGATTTATTTTAGAAATATGTCATTATTAAAAGATGAAGGAATAATCCTCGTTCTAAAAATGGCACACTGTAATGATAGTTCCATACAAGTGTCCAGGTATATTTAGTTCATCTGCTGCTGGCTGATTGTATGAATGACAGTGGCTTAGTATCATGAATTCCCTGAGCTATGATAGTCAACAGGGGACTAGTGTTGAGAGGGGAATGATGGATGTAGTTGGGAGAAGGATGTGAATATTAGGTGGGAGTTGAGAGAAATAAAAAAAATTGTATATTAAGTAGTTCAACTGGTCTCAGTTGTTGGTTTATATTAATGCTAAAGGGACTTTTTGAACCACTCTGTATCTGCAGGAATAAAATTAGTAAAAATCTTCAGTGGTATCTCAAGTGTTATGCAGGCTAACAACATTTAATTGTATTTATAATAACCCTCACAGTGCAAACTAAATTTTTGTGTGCTAACATGCAGATGTAAATATACAAATCAGTTTATGCAACCTGTTTCTATTGTTCTGCTAAAATTAAAATGTGTGTTCTACATCAAATGAAACGTGGAGAATTCTGAAAAATGTCCCACAAACAAAAACAAGTTGACTTGGTTCATGTTTCTCAAGTGCACATGCACAGAACCAAGTATACTGGGTTCCCATGCAGTAAGAGTTAAATGTTGCTATTTATGTCTTTGAGAAGTAATATTGTCCTGACTAGAACTACAAAAAATGTTGGGTCCCTTTTCTCTAAGCTGTAATAGTAATACCTTTTTTGTAAATATCTTTGTTAGCTGTTAACCCTTTTTGATATCAGTCTGTTTGAGACTGTCCTTGGCTCTATTATACAAACTCTGTATTAATGGGATTTAAATTTATACCTTGCATCAAAATTTTATGTAAATTTGTTTCACACCAAAGTTATTTTATTAAACTCTTCATTATCTTTAAAATAAATTAAAACAAAAGCATATGCATTTCAACAGAATTATTGGAAGATTCAAGTAACCTACTGCTTATGAACTTAGAAAAATTCCCGTCCCAACCTTTTGGTTTATACTGTTAAATAGTTAGGAAGTTTATTTTGCAACCACGAGGTCCTATGATCAATCCTGGACAAATGTAATTTTCAGTTGCCTCACGTCAATCCATAGCTTTTGAGTGATATTGATTTAATAGAAACTGTATAGAAGCTTATCAAACTGATTGTACTTATAATTCATTAGTCCAGCCTTGTCATACTGATTCTGCTCAAGTGTTTTGTTTAGCGGAGCCTGTCTGATGACATGGCACACGGGCATATTAGATGCCTCCCAGTTTTAGAAGTGCATATTCAAGGAAAAAAGTTTTTAGTGCATTAAAATTTGTCATGTCCACCTTTGCAGATAGGTCCCTGGATGATTCTGTTTTAGATATATCTTTGGGGAAGGGGATAAAGCGTTTTGTATGCTCATGGATTGGTCAGGCACTTATTAATCCAGGAGCAAGTAATTCAGTTGAACAAACTGAGTCCACATTGTTGAGTAACATTGATCCACCATTATTTTCTTGTTTTTTTTTCTTCTTCTTAGCATCATATTGACTTCAGTCTCTTACATGTGAATTCACTTAAAGTATCCTGTATAATTAATATTTAAGTAATGATCTTTACTTTTAAATCTCTAGTTAAGGTAGCTTGATTGTGGAGTAGAAATCCAAGGACAAAACTTGTGTGGTCATTTTTAAGCTATTGTATATTTAGCTGGCTAGCTGTTGAGTCATTGTTTATCTGGTGTGTGTGTGTGTATTTACAGTTAAATATCAACCTACTTCATCAATTGAATACACTTCAGAGAAGCAATAATGTACATGCTTGATATAAAATTGTACATCTGCAAATTTATTTGAAGATGCTGAGTTTTCTTGGTTTAAATCTGGTAGCCTTTTCACAGTGTCTGGCTTAAAAATGTAATTAAGAATGTGAAGAATATCATGTTTGAAACACCTGAAATGAGAAATTGGTTGAGGAATTATTAGTCTGGTGTTAGTTATATTTAAAAAAAAAAAAAAAAAGCTAAACACAAGATCTCCCCTTCTTACAGAATAAAAAAACAAAAGAACGGTAATTTCCTCCAGTGTACTAATCTCCTCTATTACTTTATTATAATAATGGTATCAGTAAAAAATCATTAAGCAAACAATTTGTTCACTGAATATGTAAACAAAGCCAGGGGCTTGTTTACCCATACCTTTTGAGCCTGGTAAACAGAAACTGAAAGAAGCCTGTTTGGTGTATATATGTGAAAGCACACGTGCCTTTGCCCCCGACCACCCCTCTAGTTACACTACTTCTCTTGAATAGAGAAAAAGTAGAGGGCTATCTTAATAATAATAATAATAATATTCTTTTTTTGAAATTTTGCAGGATGATTAAGTCAATTATATCACCACTAGTGCACAACTGGTATCTTATTTCATTGATCCTAAAAGGGATGCAAAGTAAAGTTGACCCTGGCAGAATTTGAACTCGCAACATAAAAACTGGTGAAATGCCACAAAACATTTTGACTGGCATGTTAACAAATCTGCCAGCTCACTCTTTAATCAATATCGATCAATGTCCAATATTTTAAATCCAGGTTTGCCCCCATTAACGGGGCTGGCTGGATCTACCTGACTCCTACAGCAAACGCTCTCACATCATCTCGCCTGGTTGAGGGCGTACTCCCTCATCAAGCCAATCCTCAGAATCTCCTCCTCCACGTTTTCTATGGTCAACCTCGCTTTCGTGGTTCATTCACTTTAAACCCCAGCACTCTCCTCAGAACAAGATCCTCATCCCTCCTCAAAACATGCCAATACCACCACATTCCATTCGCTGATTCCTCCAATCCCAGCATCCCCTTCAAGTCCTCAATCCTCCTTTTATCCAATAGTTTCACACCACACATTAATAACCCTTTCTATTATAGGCACAAGGCATGAAATTTTGTAGGAGGACACTAGTCAATTACATTGACCCCAGTTCTTGATTGGTACTTAATTTAGTGTGCCTATAAACTATGGCACACTATAATGTCTTTATATAGTTATTATTATATATCATTGAATGTCAACTTGCTATTTTCAGAGGGTGATTCTTGATTTATTTACCACAGTTCATTAAAAAAAAATGAGCTAAGAAGATAAAGTACACTCACCTGAGCCGCATGAAGAAATAAACTTGGATGTTCTAGGATTATTCTTGGTCAACAAAGAATTATTTGCAAGAGTTTTTTTAATTTCACCATTATTAAGTTGTAATGTGCTTAAAGTAACTGGTGACTCTGTTTTACCAGTAACAAGTTGTTTTTTGCGTGTATTAACCAGAATTTCACTGTGAAGGTTCGTTGGGGTTGAAAAGTTTTCTGATGCTTCTGTCGTGTGTTTTGGAATGGATTTTGTTGAAATTTGGGATGTGATATATTTTGTTAATACAGAACTGGGATTTACTTTTTGTTGATTTAGATATGTAGATTGTTCTTTAGAAATAGAAACTGTTGAAGTAATTACATTGGAAATGTCTTCAGTATCATTTTGGGTTTCTGATAAAATGAAAGCATTGCTTACTACTTCTTCTTTATAAGAAGAGCCATCTTCAAATTGACTTGCTTCTCGTTTGTTCCTTTTATTTAAACTACAAGTTCTGTCACATTCTGCATTCTTTATGTCTGAGTGACAAACAAAGACAGAGCAGTGAAGATAAAGTGGGCTGTAACTATTGAAGAAACGGAAAGTTTGGAACCTAAAACCAAACATGGTCTGACTTATTGGTGTAAATGATACAGTTCTGTCTAATGTACACCTGAAAAGAAAGGAAAAAAAAAGATATAAGTAGCTTATGCTTAGGAAGAGCATCCAGCCATAGAAACCATAACCAAAGTAGACAGTGGGACATGATGCAGTCCTTGGATCTGTTGGATCCTCTCATATTGTTCAGCCCATACAAGCATGGAACAAGGACATTGAATGATGATAATGATGATGAGGAAGAACTTGCCGCTTATTAGGTTTGCACGCTGGAGATACTGTTCATATGAATTGGGTAGAGGCATGGGTGTGTTGTTAAAATATTTGATTTGCAACGATTTAGTTCTAGGTTCAATTTTGCTGCAATTTCAGGTAATTGATTTCTACTATCACCATGACTTCGCTGATACTTTGTGAATAAAATTTTGTAAATAAGAAATCACTGCCTACATATTTTGAAGCTTTTCATATTTTGGTATGGGTTACATGAACGATATCTGTTAGTTAATAAAACAAAGTTACACCCACTTTTCCATTACTTTCAACACAATCAGTAAGTTTAATAGAAACGTATTAATGTTCAACTGGTGGAGGCGCAATGGCCCAGTGGTTAGGGCAGCAGACTTGCGGTCAGAGGATCGTGGTTTTGATTCCCAGATCGAGCGTTGTGTGTGTTTATTGAGCGAAAACACCTAAAGCTCCACGAGGCTCCAGCAGTGGGTGGTGGTGACCCCTGTTGTACTCTTTTGCACCAACTTTCTCTCACTCTTTCTTCCTGTTTCTTGAGCAAAAAACTGCGATGGACTGGTGTCCCATCCAGTTACTGGGGAACACATATGCCATGGAAATTGGGAAACCGGCCCTATGCTCCACAAGGGGCGAAGAATATTTCCATTCCAATGTTCAATGAGTTATCTTCCCTTATTCTTACGTTTACTTTGTTTTTCTCATCTTACGTGGATGATGACAGCAAATCTTCAAACTAACTCTTGGAAATAGGAGATGTAAAAACTTTCTATGAGTTAGAATGGTTGTGAGCTTAAGGTTCTGAATTATTGATTATCTAAGGCTTACATCATGGTAACTGAGTACAGGTTCACTCTTACTGTTTGATTGAAAAGTTAACTGTAAGATGGACAAATGTACACACAATCACTGCAATAATATAAATTTACATGCCCACAAAAAATCAGAACAAATTGATTTGAATGTATCTCATTTTGTATAATGTGAATTATAGTAAAGGGACTTCCACTACAATATTTAAACCATGTTGCAGTTTGGTGACACTGAGACTATGCCAGCAAAGTACAAGCTTCTGGTGGAGCCTTCCATGCTGGACAGGTCAAAGGATAGAGGCCACACTAATATGGACTATTTCTTTCCAGAGATAGAAATGGATTTGCAGAGGACCAACATCAATACCTGGAAAAAAAGCAAAGTTACAGGTACATCATTGACAATTCAAACCTAAAACCTGGGAGAAGGCTTTCTCTCAAACAGCCTAGAGTTGAGAACAGTGGAGCAAAGTCATGAATGGCCTATGTCCACCAGAAAGTAAAGGGCTGAAGCAAGTCATAAAAGAACTTGCATATAAATGGAAAGATTAGAATTTACTCTTGTTATATCCAACACCTTCCTCAAGCCCAACACAAATTTGTTCAGTCCTTCCTTCCCAGAATGTCCCATACACTGCTCTTTCCTCCAGACTCAGTAAGTAGAAATGATTAAGAAAAAATTGGTAAGTGAAGGACTCACTTGTTCTCAAAAAGTTGATATCTTGGGTTGCTGTTTTTGTCCTGAGATGTTGTTACCCAACATGCTGGTACTATTAATTTCAAATTTAAATTGCTTGTTACTAAAGTAATTGCAACATTCAGCCATGTTGTCAGAGTGACTTTCATGGGAAAGTTGGTCACTACATTAGTGAACGAATTCTCTTTATAGAACTCAAGTCTGAAAAGGAATGATCCAGCAGAACGTTCAGTTACTGCAACAGTCTGTACTACCCAAGGATTTTGGATAATGTCATCCTTACGTTTATATGCACATTGAAAAGTCATCCGAATAGTATTGCTTCGCACAATGATATCTTTTGTGACGGGTTTGTGAAAAATTGTCATGGTGAAGAGGAGATGTGTACTGTTTATCTGAAATATAGTTTAAAAAATATATTTTAGAGCAAATTTTCTACAGACACTTTTTAGTTTGGAAAAATATTTTGTTGTTTTTATATAAATGGCAATTTAATAGGTCATACCAAATACAAGGTGGTATCAAAAAGTTCCTGGACTACTTCTGTAGCACACCAACAGATGGCAGCACACAGTGAGAGCTAGCAGTGACCTTCATGACGTAGAGTGCTGAGTGACATCACTGTGTTTACTTCGCAAGTTGTGAAATTTGTATTTTTGTGATGATATGTATGCTGTAGTCTGTGAATTTTGTCATGGACTGGAATTTGAAACAAAGAGCCATCATGAAATTTTTGCGTTAAACTTTGGAAGTCTGCCACAGATACATTGAGCATGCTTCGGCAAGCTTACAGTGATGAAGCAATATTTCAAGTGGAACAGGCGCTTCAAAAAGCATGACAAATTTGCAGCTCATCGTTTTTTCCGACATACCTTGGATTGTGCATTGAGAATTCGGCCCCCAGGGCCAGACCATCAATCAAGAGTTCTGCGTTGTTTTGAAGTGTCTGAGGGAGGACATTCAGTGAAAACGATCGGATCCATGGAGTGCGAAGAATTGGATTCTTCATGACAACCATGGACCTTGTCACTGAACTCTCTTCACTCATGAATTTCTCACCAAAAGCAACATGGTATCGCTTCTGCGTCCACCCTATTTGCAGCTCAAAAGACACCATTTCAATATGGTTGTCAAGATCAACAGAAGGTCCTCAACTTGCTTATAGAAAATGACCTCCAGGCCAGATACCAAAAGTGGCAGGAGTGCTGGGACCAGTGTAATTGCTGTGCAAGGTGACTATTTCAAAGACAATGTTAAAGCTTAGGTAAAGAAGTTATTTTTTTTTTTATCAAGCATAACTAGTCCAGGAACTTTTTGATATCATTCTATAATATCTTCTGAAACTTACAACTTTTTTACATAGTTATTCTTCTTTTATAAATCCTGTTGCCTGTTTTTATTATTTTTTTACCCCACAAAATAATGGGTTGTAAAAAAACGTTGGTTTTGAATAATTTGTTTTATGTCTGTTTTTCCATGCTAGCATGGATAAGAGGACTATGTTACTGAGCCATTGCTTTACTGCTGGATGACCATTCTGATGCTAACCCTTATCTGCTTTTCAAATAAAGGATCTTTTATTTCACATGGCTTTGGAAGCACAAAGCAAGTGGACAATCAGTAAAATTTGGGATCTAATAAAAGTAAATTTAGAATAAAGATTTTATTAAAGCTATCGTTTACCTTGTTAGAATATATATATAGAAAACCTAATTTTGTTATCCTAATCAAAAATATATTCTGATCCCACATCATAGTTTAGTGGTCAGCACCAAATACTAATTGTATACTACATCTTAAGAAAATATTTTGAATGGTTGATCTATCCAGTAGCTTGTAGCATGCAATAAACAATGTACAACATAAAAATATATATATGAAAATCTTATGCACACAACTATGTATGAAAACTCACATATACTAACATGATTGTAGAATGCAATACTTCAGACCTTGTTTATATCTGAAGATGTCATCTTTACCTGAAGATGACCAGAAAAATAAACTTTGATTCATAAGTTCTTGTGAATTAAAATCCATATGATAGGTACAAGTGTGGCTGTGTGATAAGAAGTTTGCTTCCCAACCACATGCTTCTGGGTTCAGGCCCACTGTGTGGCACCTTGGGCAAGTGTCTGCTACTATAACCTTGGGCTGACCAAAGCCTTGTGAATGAATTTGCTAAGTGGAAACTGAAAGAAGCCTGCCATATATATGCATGTGTGTGTGTCTTTGTGTTTGTTCCCCACCACTGATTGACAATTGATGGTGGTGTATTTATGTCCCTGTAGCTTAGCAGTTCAGCAAAAGAGACTGATAGAATAAGTATCAGGCTTCAAAAAAGTCCTGGGTTCATTTTGTTTGACTAAAACTCCTTGTGGTGGTGCCCCAGCATGGCTGCAGTCTAATGATTGAAACAAGTAAAAGAATGAAAATATGACACTTTATTTTAAGGCCATTTAAGATTTTTAGAACCAAAAACATTACTTTGAATGAGATGAGGATTTTCTTTACACCTGTAATGGTCCTCAAAATTCACAGTTTTAGAAGCCATGATCCCCTTTTGTAAAAAGTGGATTTTTTAACTTCCACAAAAACAGAATAAAGAATACAAACCACTCTGCTTGCTGATCCACATTCACCAAGTGGAATCTTTATTGCAATAGTTGTGTCATTAGATGTTTGCTTATAATTGCATGCTTCGGCAAATGATAAAGTTCCAGATGTTATTGTAGAGTTACTGTTTTTGAATATTATGGCTGTCATGTCAGAATGTGAGCATACAATACTGGTTTTTGGTTCTGGAATTATAAACAGATGATTTTTTTTATTTAAGACAATAAAAACTTATAATAATACAATGTATTGCAATTATTCTGCAAGAGCTGTTTAATATTGGGCTGACCAAAGCCTTGTGAGTGGATTTAGTGTATGGAAATTGAAAGAAGCCTGTTTGTGTGTGTGTGTGTGTGGAATTATAAACAGATAATTTTATTTAAGACAATAAAAACTTATAATACAATGTATTGCAATTATTCTGCAAGAGCTGTTTAACATTGGGCTGACCAAAGCCTTGTGAGTGGATTTAGTGTATGGAAACTAAAAGAAGCCTATTTGTGTGTGTGTGTTTGTGTTTGTGTATGTGTTTCAGTGTACCCTTGTCTTAACATCATGTGTTGGTTGTTAATAAGCATCATTGTCATACAAGTGATATTTTTTTGTTTCCAGTCTTCAATGAAAAACATGTCTGGCCTTGAGAAATATTACATTGTTGGGAAACAAGTAAGACTTGGAGAGGGAAGGGCATCCGTCTGAAGAAAGTCTGCCTGAATAAATTCCATCTGACTCGTACAAGCATTGATAAATTGATGTTAGATGATGATGTTTGTATTAAAATTTAAGCAGAGTAGCTTTTATTACTTACTTGTTTCAATCATTGAACTATGGCCATCCTGGAGCACCACTTTGAAGGGTTTAGTTGCACAACTCATCCCCAGTACTTGTTTTTGAAGTCAAGTACATGCACTATCATTCTATTTTGCTAAAGTGCCAAGCTACCAGGATGTAAACAAACCAACACTGGTTGTGAAGCAGTTGTGAGGAACAAACACAACGCACACACATATGTGCATATATGGGATGGGTTTCATCACAGTTTCCATCTACCAAATTCATTCACAAGGTACTGGTTGACCTGGGACTATAGCAGAAGATACTTGTCCATAGTACCATGCAGTGGGACTAAACCCAAAACCATATGGTTACAAAGCAAGCTTTTAACCACAAAGTCATGCCTGTTCTTACAGAGAATTAGAAATATATTCAAGGAATGATTGCTATTGCTGTGATTGACCATTTATTTTAAAACTTATTCTATACTCTTTTTTACTCTTTTATTTGTTTCAGTCATTTGACTGTGGCCATGCTGGAGCACCGCCTTTAGTCGAGCAAATTGACCTCAGGACTTATTCTTTGTATGTCTAGTACTTATTCTATCAGT
>NC_068982.1:126893803-126895910 GCF_001194135.2 Octopus bimaculoides
ACGTTAAACGATGATGATGATGATGATGATGATATACATGACGGGCTTCTTTCAAGAAACCGATAGAATAAGTACTAGGCTTACAAAGAATAAGTCCTGCGGTTGATTTCTTCAACTAAAAACCCTTTAAAGTAGTGCTCCAGCATGGTCACAGTCAAATGACTGAAACAAATAGAAGAATAAATAGCAAACGTTGATAGTGACATTATTTCCGGGTTCAGTCCCACTGCATGGCACCTTGGCAAGTGACTTCTACTATAGCCTCAGGCTGACCAAAGACTTGTGAGTGGATTTGGTAGACGGAAACTGAAAGAAGCCCGGTATGTATATATATATATATATATATATATATATATATATACACACACACATGTATATACATATATATGTATATATATATATGTGTGTGTGTGTATGTCTGTGCTTGTCCCCCAACATCGCTTGACAACTGATATTGGTGTGTTTACATCTCTGTAACTTCGCAATTTGGCAAAAGAGACCAAGAGAATAATGACTAAGCATACAAAGAATAAGTTCTGGGGTTGATTTGCTTGACTAAAGGCAGTGCTCCAGCATGGCTGCAGTCAAATGACTGAAAAGAATAAAGGAATAAAAGAATATACCTTTTGTGTTTTTCAACTGTAAATTCCTGCTTTATTCAAAATAGTTAAAGATTACATATTGGGTCAGCAAATTTTAAGGAGAAGTGGGAGTCAATAACATCAACCCCAGTGTACAACTGGTATTTTATTGAACCCGAAGGGATGAAAGGTAAACTGACCTCAGCATAATTTGAACTCAGAACTTAAAAACAGATGAAATGCCATTAAGCATTTTGTCTAGTGCACTAACGATTCTTCCAGCTGGTCATCTTAATTTATTAAAATAATCCAAGCTTACCTTCAGGAACAATGTTGGGTTGTTGAATACAGGAAACAGCTGATGCTTCAGATTGTGAACAATTTGCATCGTTATTGGCAGTATATGGACAATCAGTGATTTTAGATTCAGTTCCTTGGCAGTTTAATTTAGTAATTCCTATTGGGTATCTTGGAGGAGGTTGGTACTGAGTATTGATGCTTGGAAGAGCATATTTCTCACTGAAATAGTTGACATAACAGACATTAAAAGTATATCTTACCCCTGTGGAAAGTTGTTGTAGTGGCTGTGAATATGGTTTAGATTATGGAATATGCATACATAAATACATGGTGGCTGTCTACACCTTATGTAGAGTTTGACCATCTCCTGTACCTATACCTTAGAACCATCATGGCATCTGATGTGACTTTTTAAATCAGACAATGTTTTGAAAAGACACCCACACAGATTGCATATCCAATTTGGACCACCAAGAGCTGCAGTTAAATTTTGATCTTTGTGGATCTTAAAATATCTTTTGAGGTCTCTGTCTGATTTGCAAACCTTCTGGCATACATTGCATTGAAAGGTGTGCACAGACATATAGGCAGAATAGTTGGTGGAAGTTCGTTTTCCATGCATTCGCAAATGAGATTTGAGCCCAGCAAAAGAAAGGCATGGTTTGTCACAAGCTGTGATTCATGCTCTCAATCATAACAGTCTTACATACATACATGCATACATACACACACACACGCACATACAGACAAGTAAATACATACACCCATGTATATATATATATATATATATACATACATACATACATACATACATATTCATATATAGTTCACAAATGAGAATCAGATGTTCTCTGTATAGAAACAGACTTAGTAGTGCTCAAGAGATTTAAACTTGAGTTGGTACAGAAATAAATGTAGGGATAAGTTAGATAGGTCAATATATAAAGTATATTAAATACATGAAATACAAAAAAATGTATATGTTTACATACAAAACGGTCTGACTTACACAATAAAAATGATATTAAGAATTAAAGGGGTTGAAGAAAAGTATTACAAATTCAACAGCTGTTTCTGGAGGCTAAATGGTAAAAAATAATGTTTGTAGATTGATTCCATTGTTGGATGATACATGCCTCCGTCTTCAGGGAAGTGTATTTTTTATGGAGAAGATCTGATTCTCATCTATGGACTATATATATATATATATATATATATATATATAT
>NC_068982.1:126897111-126906937 GCF_001194135.2 Octopus bimaculoides
TATATATATATATATATATATATATCTTTGGCATTATATTGTGCTTGAGAAGAAGACCTATCAAGCTGAGCAAAATGACAATCATAGCAGATACTGGTATCATGCAAATTGGTACCTATGCTGGTGGCACGTAAATGTATCCCAGTGTCATGCAAATGGCACGTAAAATCACCCATTACACTCTCAGAGTGGTTGCCATAGAAAACCATGCCAACCCAGTCAAATTGTCCAACCTGTGCCAGCATGGACAATGAATGTTAAATGATGATGACGTCCGTTTTCCATGCTAGCATGGGTTGGACGATTTGACTGAGGACTGGTGATCCAAATGGCTGCACCAGGCTCCAATCTGATTTGGCTGAGTTTCTACAGCTGGATGCCCTCCCTAATGGGAACTGAATCAAACTGTTTTAAATAATACATGTAATTTCTACTAAATGTGTTGAGTGCTTTTTTCTTTCATTTGTCCACTCACTTGTATACATACATACATGATGGCCGTCCACTCGTGACCGAGGAAGACCATTGCTGACCTTCAGGAACATTGTGCGCTCTAGGACTAACTTATATTTTGCATTTGTGGCTCCGTTGGTGGCTAATGAGCCCTGCTCTTGACAAGCATACACGACTGCAAACATTGCAGACCAAGCTTTCCCCATTCACTATACGAGCCGTGCGCTTTTGCGCAGCTCGCTTAAGTTCATTCATACATACATACTTACATATGTATATGTATATATCTGTGTACACATATATATA
The DNA here is from genome assembly GCF_001194135.2 of Octopus bimaculoides. Classification (NCBI taxonomy): domain Eukaryota; kingdom Metazoa; phylum Mollusca; class Cephalopoda; order Octopoda; family Octopodidae; genus Octopus; species Octopus bimaculoides. Next base: position 126,897,871 of record NC_068982.1, read on the forward strand.
TGTTTGTGTATATGTATGTATGTGTTATGTGCCACATTAAAAGCACTACTCACCTATGCTTGTGCCACATAAAAAGCACTATATCCACTCTGCTGAGTGGTTGGTGTTAGGAAGGGCATTCAGCTGTAAAAATCCTACGATAACAGTCACAGAAGTCTGATGCAGGCTTTGACTTGGTTGGCTCTTCTGGTACCGTCCCACCCATGCTAGCATGGAACGCAGACGTTAAATGATGACAATGATGATATATGTTTACACACACACACACATACACATAAACATACAGAAACACACATACACATACTCATGCACACATATATAATGAGGTTTGCAGCAAAGAATGTCATGTCACATCTATTGATTATGACTATCCATGATAGCCTTTACTGGTCACTTACATATATCATTGTGCAGATCATTTGCAATTGCTTTGTAGGTGTGCCATCTTGAATGCTTGATAATGATTAATACTGAGTCAGGTGTTGTTTTTTTTATTCGACCAGTTATACTAGTATACTGTTTATATTTATTTTACTAATTAACAGAATGTATGTAATTTCAGCTTGATCTCAATAGTAATGAGACTCAAATGAATACATTATTGAAAAACTATCATTTAAACATTCGATCCCTTAGCTTAGTAGCTTAGTTTCTATCAAACCTCATATTTTGATAAATAATTCATAAAAGGTCAAAGTTAATTGCATTGTAACAGTTCTACATGAAGCAGTATGGTTTAGGAATTAGTCAATGTTGTACATAGCATTGTAAGAATATAATCTCAATCAAATCGAAATCAAATGGAAATTGTAGTTGTGGCCGATGCCAGTGCCACCTGACTGGTTTCCATGCTGGTGGCATGCAATAAGCACTATTCATGCATGGGTTGATGCCAGTGCTGCCTGACTGGCTTCCCACGCTGTTGGCACGTAAAAAGTACCAGCCGAATGTGGTTGATGCCAGCAACCCCTGCCCTGACTGGCTCCCAGTGCTGATGGCACATAAAAAGCACTATCCAAACATGGCCGATGCCAGTGCCGCCTGACTGGCTCCCATGCCAGTGGCATATAAAAAGCACCATCCGAATGTGGTCGATGCCAGCTCCCTTCCCCTGCCCTGACTGGCTCCCAGTGCTGGTAGCACATAAAAAGCACTATCCGAACATGGCCGATGCCAGTGCCGCCTGACTGGCTCCCGTGCTAGTGGCATGTAAAAAGCACCCACTACACTCTCGGAGTGGTTGGCATTAGGAAGGGAATCCAGCTGTAGAAATCTTGCCAGATCAGATTGGAGCCTGGTGCAGCCTCCTGGATTGCCAGTCCCCACTCAAACCATCCAACCCATGCCAGCATGGAAAACGGACGTTAAATGATGATGATATTTTAAAAGAAAATTTTGTTGTTGCATTACATGTGCTTGGATTGAATAGCATATTTGCTTCTATGAATATATCAAAGTAATATCATTATCTTAAAGCAGATTTAAGGACAATTGAACATTTACTTTGGTGTGCCTCTATATTGTTAGTTGAGTTGAATTTATTATGAAAATCACGTTGATTGAGGCTTCAGGTTTCATCTATCAGCTTGCTTACACAACTAGTCTTTTGCATATATACATACATACATACATGTACACACACACACACACACACACACACACACACACAAAGATTGGCCTGCAAGAGCCCTGTTCTGATGCCATGTAAAAATGCTCTTGTGCTGGCACCATGTAAGAGCACTTGTGTTGGTGCCTTGTAAAAAAGACCCAAGATCAAAGATATACCTGATATGGCCATCCAGTCATAACAAATCAAGTTTTCTGTGTTTTTGATACAGTAACATGTGGTGTAGTAGCAATTTGGTTGCTATTGTTAGTGGACTGAGTGACAGCATAGAGACCCCTTTCATTGAATTGTAGTAAATACAGGGTTCTGGAGCTGTGACCTGCTTCCATATTAGTAATCCCTATGTTTACTGGGAAGGGCTGACTGGGTACTTAAAAACAACTATATCATCTCTTGTACTCTTTGAAAACATTATCTGGATTTAGTCTTGACAAGCACTGACCTGTTTAGGCAGCTTTGATTAAGAACCCATGTCACATCTTGTAATGGAGTTCTGAATAATATAACTAAATTTATCAGTGCAAATAATATATATTTCAAATTTGTTGTAAATCTCTTACATCTGCTAATAAATCACTACCAAAGGCTTAACCATACATGTATATAGGAAACTTATAAAGTAAGCACAGTTTGTGTTGTAACATTGATATAATCTCTGGCAAGATCAGAAAATGGGACTAAAATATTTGAGTGGTACCATTACTTTAAAAATAATGATTTTGTTTTAGATGGATACAAAACCAGTGCTTTGAAGAGCAGGGCTAGAACTGACTGAAATACATGCATAGCTAATATTTATTTGATAGACTCCAGGAGGGATGAAAATCAAAATTAGCTCTAGCATGGACAGCGGACGTTAAACGATGATGATGATGATGATATATGTATAAATATATATATATAAATGTATATATATATATATATATATATATATATATATATATATATATATATATATTTGTGTGTGTGTGTTTTTGTCCCCCCACACTACTTGACATCTGGTGTTGGTCTGTTTATGTGCCCATAACTTTGTGGACTGGCAAAACAGACCAACAAAATAAATACCAGGCTTAAAAAATAACTACTGGGTTTATTTAATTCAACTAAACTCTTGAAGGTAGTGCCCTAGTATGGCCACAGTCCAATAACTGAAACAAGTAAAAGATAAAGAAAGAATATATTGATAAATGATATATACTCATAACAGAGTTGTCTACAGACAACTTTGGCATCATTTAAATCCCAGTAATCATCACATATTGATGTCCAACTTCCATTCATAAATACTTCAACCAAACCAATACCTTCAGTAGCACCATTTAAACGTATCAAATTGGAAGAATTCTGACCTGTTAAAAAAAAAATGCCTGCTTTAGTTTTTTTTTTTTTGAATAGCAGTGATCTATACATGCATAGTAGATTATATGATTGTTGAATATAGTTTCACCATTTTATCACATGATGTTTTTGGCCATATCAGAGACAGCATCCCGTAAGTTACCTTTACTTATACAGAAGTAAAACTCTTTTTCACTTCTTCTGTCTTCAGTGACTACAGGTGAGCTGTATCATTTCACACTTTCTTGGTAGTTTTTATCTGGCAATTTGTTTGTTTTGAAAGAATAGGCCATCTTAAACTGAATAAAAATCATTTACCATTTGCTAAATCCCTACATGTTTATTATTTGATTTTACTCATTACTAATGACCATTTATCTACTTGCATACATTTGATTCTACAAATAAGAAAATATGATCACTTATTTCTATGCTTTTCATTAAATTTGTAGAACACAAAAAATATGTACCTACATTCTCACAAACACATTTACGAAAGTTTATTTTGATTGATGTAAATTTTGATCTTTCATATTTTAAACATATAGTCGCCTATATTTATTACTGAACTACAAAGAAAATTGTAGGTAGGACAAGGACTGAGAGAAAGAGGAAGTGGAAGAAGGAGGAAGTGAAGGGAGGAGGAGGGAATGTTTTTAGAGAAGAAAAAGAAAAAGGGGTTACAAGAAGAGAGAACACTGCTTCACTGCAAGATGATACTTGAAGGTGTTTTGTGGTTCAATTGCAGGGCTTTCAAGTCAGCAGGTATGTACATATCCATGTGAAGGCATCTTGCGAAGAGTTCAGTTTTTAGAGTTCAAGCTAACGTTAGCAACGAGATTTCTTTTGGAATTCGTGCTCTCTTGCAGTCAAAAACAGCACTTTTTGGTTCCGTTTCACCCTTCATCTAACTAGAGTCTTCCCAATATTTGTTGACATATAACACACACACACGCGATGTTGTTCTGAGTACATAAAAGTATCACAACGAGCATTAAACATTGATCTCTGTACATTACTATGTGTATTGCATCTAGTCAAAAATCATACTCATTTGGTCACCCACACCAATCTAGAATGATAGAATAATTGAATTAGTAACATTTATTTCACAGAAGGAATGATAATACCAATAGTAAGATGTATTTACATTTAAAACGTTTTTGATTCATTTTATAGTCATTTGACGAAACATATCTTTAGGTTTTATAATCTGGAAGAACAAGTTCTTTTACGCGTGAATTGTTTTTCAAAAAGGTTGAATATAGGCGCAAACATGGTTGCAGCCACTTTGTCACAGGTTCAATCCCACGTGTGAAACATTGGGCAAGTGTCTTCTGCTGTAGTTCCGAACGAACCGATCAATGAAATGTGAGTGAATTTGGCAGAGAAAAACTGTGGAAAGTTGAGCACACACACACACACACACACACATTTGTGTGAGTCTGTGTGTGTCTTTGTGTTTGAGTTTGTCCTCCTTCAACCAGTTGACAATCGGTATTGATTTGCTTAGGTACCCGTAACCTAGCAGTTCGGCAAAAGTAGCTGAGAGAATAAGTACCAAATTAAAAAAAAAAAAAATAGTGCAGGAGATGATTTGTTCGACTGAACATTTCAAGGCCCCGGCATGGCCGCATTCCAATGACTAAAACAAGGGAAAAGAAAAAAAACGAGAAAGAAAGAAAAGAGACTGTATTAAAGAAGAGTCAGAGTCTTAGGTTTGCTATTGAGTGATGCTTCAAGCTAAATTTACTATCCAATGCCAATAACAGAATTTTAAAAAAATCTTTAGAAAAGTTAAATAGTATCAGTAAATACACTTACAAACTGTTAGTTGGTTGTCAATTGCGGATGTACAGCTTATCATTACATCTTGTTTATGAGTGCAATCGTGGGTACCAAGGGGACTATATTGGCAATCGAAAATAGTCTTTTCGTTCCCAACACATCGGACATCATCCATCCAGATCTTTCCTTTGGCGACTTCGTAACTTTCAGCAGGAAGAATTTTCCCAGATCTTTCAAAAAACAAAAAAAATTCTACTTACGCATGTGTATTCATATATACGTACATCACACACGTATATCAATATAACGTATGTATGTATGTATGTATGTATGTATGTATGTATGTATGTATGTATGTATGTGAAAAAGAAGAACGAAAATGCTACTTTTTAAAAAATTAGGTACATTTGAATTTCTTTATATAAATACATTAAAAGAAAAACGTTTGGATCTTTTTGGTTTGACGGGCAACATTTTTCATTTATGTTTTATGTAGTGTTTTTGGTACCGAAACACTTTCAAACTTCGTATACTTGTATATTTTGTGTTATAGAACAGATAAAAATGTTTGTATTTCTTTTTGAATCTCTAGTGAGCATAGGTAGATTTTGTACAATAGTGTTGTATGCCTCACTGTTTCTAGGGTTGTGGGTTGATATATACAGTAGTGTTTTGAGATGAGGCGTGGTGTTACGTTTTGTTGCCCTGAGTGTTTTAATATCTCATTGTTTAGCACGCTTAATTCCATCTTCTATAAGTGAGGGTGGATATTGTCTTTCAGTTAGTGTTGTTTCTGCAGAATTTCGAAATATTGTCTTTAATTTCATTGTGGTTAGATCTTCGTGGGGTTCGAGTAAATTTTAATCCTTTAGCTAGTATACTGATTTTTGCTGTAGAGAGAATTTTTTATTGAATCGGAGATCAAAGATATTAGAAATAAAAATATAAAAGAGGACCTTGTTTTAAAACTAAAATTAAAATTCTTTCTGTCTACATGCGTGTTCCTTTATTCTATATTAAATACGGCATAGTGTACATAAAATGATTTGACCTTTGTACTCTTTTGATATAAGATCTTGTGTAAGAAAAAATTTCAAGGATATCTGGCCACTAAAAGCCTTTAAAAGTTTTTCATTATTCTTTCAAAGCGTTAGAAAAAGTTGATCTATTTTCTGAATGACAAAGAATATGAAAAGCACGCACTAGTAGAACACACACGCACGCAGATACCTACATGCTTGCATGTATGCATGCATGCATACATACATATTTAAAATAGTTAAGAAAAATTATATTAATGTATTTTTCTGTTGAAGTTCCATATTTTTACATCTGAAGATAGCGCAATATTTAAATTGATGTAATGATTGCATTGTTCAATTAAACGGAGCCGCTTGAAATGGTCGTACTGTGTTACTACTTGAAATCTGTTACTTATTTTGATTTTATTCACCTTACTTCGAGCTGTGTGGATAACACCGGACTGACTTGGTGCTTCAATTTAGGTACCTAATTCAACTGAATCGTAATTTCTACATACATACATACATACAAATAATACTTTGGTACAAATACATGCGCATGAACACATACACATATGCGCGTGCACCTACATATACTGTATGACAAATTATTATTTACTTAATAAATCGTCTGAATGCAACATCAAGCGTTTTTAGAATTCTTTTTATATTTTTTGTTAATATTTTACTGGAATAACAGAAATTTACTGAAAGGAAATTCATTTGAGAAAGTCACACAAAGTAAAATTCTTATGAAACCGTCGCACTTACTTGTAGTTGAGTGATTTGCATACAACATAAGCATTTGTGTTGTCAAAGCCGTCGTCGCATATTGAACCCCAAGAATTGTTGTGAAATATCTCCACTCGGCCTTTGATGGTGTTTAAACCATTTGTCTCAAATGGAACGATTTTAACTGGAATAAAAGATGTGTGAAGATTGGAATTAATCAATAGCTATAACAATGTACTATGTACATAAGCTTATTATTGTAGTAGGTTGCGGACAGCAAGCCATCCTCACAATTATGAGTCTCATTAGACTCTCATATAGCTTTATTTATCTTTAGCGTGATCTCTGGATTTAATCTAAGATTTTGCGTATGTTCTGTAACGTCCAGAAAACGTTGCTTTATGTCAAACATTAACAAAAATAATCATCCATTTTATTCCACAACACTAAGCCGCTTTGTTGAGTAGTTGTGTATTCACAGCACTTTTGTATGTTACAGATTATAAGGAGGGTTTGAACTTAATTAGAGAGCCCGTGTAATAAAACTACTCAAGAGATTAGAAATCGCGAAATTTACTTTGTGATAGATAATGTATTCACAATATGGATTATAGCCCTCAAAGTTTTAGCATGAAGAATAGATATGTCTCTGTATGCATGATACATGATGTCATATGTTGGGAGGTGTAATGTCTTATTTCATGGTGATGCCAGTTTGAAACTTTCATACTAATAACTCAATCAACTATTATAAGAAGAAGTAGTTGCGTGAATGTGTACATAGCTAAAAGGAAGAATATTAGATCTAATTGCTTCCTAACATTGTTGACATTGTTGACTTCTGAGAGGATGCGTGATGCAGCAATTGTAGTAATATGAACAATATGACAACGAAGTTCAAATGCTTAGTTTTCCAACCGAATCAACTACAATAAAATGTCAGTACCAAGGAAGAGTTTAAATTCAGAATGAAGAGGATATAACTAAATATAATACTTTTTGTTAGATCCTCTGTAGTCTCAACAATGTCTACAATCATTAATGATAATTGTAAGGATTTCTAACATTAGCATAGGACTACACATCTTTGAACGAGATGTAGTCGACTTAATTAGCTCAGACAATGAAGCGCAAATATCAGCATCACCAGGTTTTGAGAGCAGACGTTAATGAAGGTAGCCACACGTTACAAAGTGTTTAATCCATTGTCTTATCGTTTCTTTCATTCCGTTCTCCCCACAATTTGCAACATGGGCAAACGACTACACATTTTGGGATGGGGGTCGAGTCGAGTAAGATGAAATGAGTAAGTGATTAATGCTTATGCCATTATGCTTATGCTTATGCTATTGGATGGAATTTAAGTTCAGAAATGAAAGACAACACTTGGGTATTTTTTGGTACTCTACTAAATCTACCACCACTACCTTTACCTATAAGTATGATAAAGGTAAAATAATTTCGAACGAGAATGAGATGCATGTTAATACTAACTAGAGCCTTTCAGATTACAGTTAAATTTTGTTCCATGTTTTTCTTAACGATCTTTCACGAAGGTACAAGGCTGTAAATTTGTGGAAGAGTGAGAATGTGACTTATCCATACTTGTCTTTAATAGCATTGAAGCGTAATGGAAAATAGATTTGCATTAAAAAAGCAGCAAAATCTGCTCATATACTTTGTTCACCTGATGCGTATCCTTTTATCTATGGCACATGTAATTACATTATTAAAAAAAAGATTATATATCAGAATTAGAGTAGATGTCAGTTTGGTTTTAGCATCACACAGTCGGATGCTCAATTCTAGTCAAAGTCAACTTTACCCTTCATTCATCGGAGATCGACGAAATAAAACTTGGTTACGCATATATATATATATATATATATATATATATATATATATATATTACTTGCCAGCTTAAGAGTTTGGGATGCTGCAGGTATTTTTCCAATTGAATATGTCGCTTATCAACATATGGTTTTGATTAAGTCACGGCATCGCCTTAACACTGTGATCTATTCATCTAGTATCCCCATTCTCACCGCACATTTACCTGTACGTTCTCACCGAACACACTTACAAGGGGATTCGGTTACTAATGAGTGATGTGTCTTTGTACTAGACATAGCCCAGTGTTGGAGACAGCCCAGTATATCAAAAATAAGTTCACCAAGATAAGTAAGAATCATCTATTCATAACACTGAACTAGTTTTTCTTTTTGTCTTCCTTTTTAAAAAATTACAATCACACTTTAAAGATGGGGGATTATTTTATTTTAATGTAGTAGAAACAAATTTGTTCCTTACCGTTTGTGACTTGGCAGTTGTCACGTTTGAATAAGAATAACAGCAGCGTGCACAAGAGACAAATGTTTTTTTTCATATTGCACTGCTTCCAAGCAGAGTAACAGGTAACCCTGCAGATGCTGTTCTTCCACTCTCTTCACTCGGACTTTATGTGAAATCTGCATTACATATGAACATATATTTTGATATGAATGTTTTAAAGACATGTTTTAGATATTTAAAGGTAAAGGATATTTAAAGGAAGAGAATT
>NC_068982.1:126907037-126911780 GCF_001194135.2 Octopus bimaculoides
AAATACAAACTTTGCTAAATCTTGTGCTTACATGTTTTTACCATTGATAAGCAAAACACTATCAAAACTAATCTGGTGTTTGAATAAATCTATTACAAAATTTCAATTTAAAAGCCTTGCACGTTTTGAGCTTCAGGTGCATTTTCACCGAGGCTACTTGGCTTTATGAAATTTTCGCTCCTTCGGGACGGAATCTGTGTTTTATTTTGTAGCTTTGACTCACTTTTTTGGCAAAAAGTCAAAGGAGTGAGACCAGATGCTGGAAGAGCAGTTTCAACGCTGTCTTTCCATCTTTAAAATAATGCACCATCACCACCACCACTGCGAGCTGGCAGAATCGTTAACACGCCGGACCAAATGCTTAGCGGTATTTCGCCCACCGCTACATTCTGTGTTCAAATTCCACCGGGGTCGACCTTGCCTTTCATCCTTTCGGGGTTGATAAATTACGTACCAGTTACATACTAGGGTCGATATAATCGGCTAGCACCCTCCCCCTAAAATTTCAAGGCCTTGTGCCTAGAGTAGAAATAATAATAATAATAATCATTATTATTATTTCTCTCAACACTTTCGGGCCAACATAGCAGATATCAGAGTGGGTTGCATAAATGGGCGCGGCCTGAGATCACCCTTGAAGCAAGGCCACATCCTTAATAGATGTGATAGCAACCAGTGAAACCAGAATCTTTGACACACGTGATTTAGCCCCCAATTTCGATGATTTTGAGATCTACGCATCTCTTAGTCAGCCTGGAATGAGAGGCAGGGTGACAGTGCTGTTTAGGAAAGGTGTGGATCTCGTGGTTCGGACAATCTTCCTGGGCCCGGAGGAGGTGGTCCTGGATGTGAGTAACAGCGAAAGTGGTGCCTTTAGACTAGTCGCTGTATACGCTCCGACAGGGGCGGGGTTGCCAGATTTCTTCAGACGATTGGAGGTTTTCCTTGGGACGTCACGCTCTTTAATACTAGTGGGCGACTGGAACGCCATCTTGGACGCACGTCTGGATAGGGTGGGACTAGCTGATAGGAGAGGGGGAGTAAAAGCTCCACAAACCAACTCAGTCACTTCCAGTTGGCTGATAAGTACTGACTGGATTTCTCGGATGCGCCAATGTGGACCTGGGCAAACCGCATCGGATCTTACAGATCATATCTAGAAATAGTACTTTGTAGGCTTGTAGATAGACATAGTGTAAGTTGTCTATAGTTCAAAGTCGTTGGCTACACGAACAACAAATTTGTGATTTGTACGGTCAACAGAGATAGGATCCATACACAGGGCCCCGGATACTGGAATCCTTCCCGGCGCGCCAATCTTTCAGAGACCGGGTTAGCAAGTTAACCTATCGGAAGTTGTCGAAACAACCGATGGTTGATAGCTCTGAAAAGGGCTATTAGAGTAGAGGCGGTAGAGTTTAGTAAGGAAATAGCGTTAGAGGTATCTTGGACGGCTGATGTGCTGGCGGCGATATTGTCTCTTGATTTCTTCAATGCCAAGAACGAAGGTTGCGTTATCAGAGCTTGTGCGCGTGCACTGAAACAGGAGGAGACGAAAGCCGTTCGATGAGCCCGGGTGACGGAGGCGTTACGTGGAAACAAAGCTACAATTCGGTCTTTGAGGAGCAGTGATGAGTACATGATATCCGAGTCCAAGTAGACGTGCGCAGGATTTCAGCGGCACTTTGCTGAACTGTACGGGGCGCACGGTGTGTCGGGGACAGTGATGGATGTCACCTTCTGTCACAGTGACAATTCCGCATCCCTTCAGCCAGGGATGCGGAATTGTACGAAATACCGAAAACAGCCGAAGATATACGGGACGTGATGACTAACTGCGTAAGAGAGAAGTCTCCAGGGTTGGATGGTTTGCCCTTCGAGCTTTATTTTCATACGCCAGATTTCTTCAGTGATCTCTTGGCAGATGTCTACAACTAGCAGCAGAACGGGAGAATTTCCAGTGCTGTGAGCCGTGGATCGGTGATGTTGTTGGGAAAGGACCCGAACAAGGGGAACCAAATTAAATTTTTTTTAGGCCTATAACTCTGTTGAATGCAGATTATAAGATTTTTGCTAAGCATTTCACCCGGCGTGCTAACGTTCCTGCCAGCTCACCACCTTCCACGAGACAATAAATTGACGCTGAGATACTCTTCAATGCTATACGGAGAAAGAAGTGTTTTGATTGCTATACCAAAGGCCCACCACGGCCAAAAAGAATCCAAACCTTTAAAAATAAAGAATATTAATGGAGCAATCCAATAAAAACAGCATCCAACCCGTTGTAAGCACAACAATCCAGATATAGCTGTAGGCATAACAACAGATTCCTGCCCCACCCTCCGACTTTGGATGATCATAACTTTCAGAAAAAGGGATATTTTTTAATGAAATGTTCTACAAATATACCTCGGACTATCTACAGATGCACAAACGCACAAAACGGAGAAAATGAAACAAATATGAACGACTTGTTTCGAAACACCCCCGAGTGGGGAACGGTCCTCAAAAGTATCCCAAATTGTTTACCCCGCCCAAGTTCCTATGTTCTCGGAATCTACATAGTCTGAGGTATATTTGTAGAAAATTTCATTAAAAAATATCCATTTTCTTGGAAGTTAAGACGAATTGAAGTGGACGCCGGTGAATTTTCCGAAATTCCTCACCTCATCCCCTCCAGAAACACTTTCCCCTCAAAAGTTTTGTATATTCGGAATCTGCATGATATAACACATATTTGTAGAAAATTTCATTCAAAAATATCCATTTTTCTGAAAGTTATGATCATCCAAAGTCGGCGTGGGGGACAGGAATCTGTAGTTATGCCATAGTTGTATGGGTCAAGGAACAAGAGCTGTGCACCATTATAGAGATCAGTTGTCCCGCTGATGAGAATGTCTCTTCAGAAGTTTGAAGAGTAGAACATCTAAAGAGAACTGATGACAAATCTACAACTCTAATACCTAGGCAATAAATTTTTACTTGTTTCTGTTAAAATAGGTTCACTTGGCTAAGTAAGAAAAACAATTGCATAGAAGTCTAAAAATATTTGTGTTCTCCCCAAAAGAACCAAACAAACTGATTCGCATTCTCCAGATATAATTGATCAGAGGAACAGTATAGATTTGTAAAACATTTCAGTGATTCTCCATCTAGGGGTTCCTTGATGAACATATGCACATAATCCTTACACACACACACTATATAGTAACGAAACATACAAACTTGTTCTGTTGTGACGCGCTCACAACACACAAAGGCGCGTGCACAATTTTAATATCCAGATATCAATCATTCCAGGTAACCACAAACCCCAGGCGCTGTCTTGATATAAACGAAAGAGCCTCGCCACTGTGAAATACTGTATACTAGACGTGTTTGCAAAATAAGGGAAATAAAAATGAGCGAAAAAAAGCAACAAAAACAAGTAATCGAGTATTTTATGCTCTTGGTTAAACATAATACCTTTTCTGAAAGGTGATGGATGGCAGTAAAGTTAGAGCCCAGGACAAAATACCTTGTAGTTGTTAAGTACGTTAGTTATGTTCTTTTAAGCTAAGAGGTGCGTTAAGTACCTTTCCTTGTAGAAAAAAAATGATAACAATATAGCTTCTTGTAACTCGACCCAAATCTTGTAGTTTTTAAAGAAAGACGGTTTTTTGTGATATTCATACTTTGTCAATGGCGAAACGTCTATCCGAAATCAAAACTTTCTCTCTAGGAGTTTACCGTATTTTTTGGCAAAGGAGCAGAGGCATATTTGACGCACCTCATTTTCAACAGCACATATTTCAGAGAAAACAGATTTTAGTGCATTAAAGTATATAACATTTTAAGCAAACTAGCAGAGTAATACATTACAAAATATTAAGAGAACCTTAGCTAGAGCCAAAAATATTACTGCATGTTAACCCTTTAGTATTTAAATCGGCCATATCCGGCCCAAATATTCTTCTTGTTTTATGTTCAAACTGGCCAGATCCAGCCTCTCACACGTACCCTTTAATATCATTCTAAAAATAAACAATCACATCTTCGAAATCTCAAAGCTATGAGATAATACAGGGTTTATAAAATGTGAATATATAATTATTACATTTGTATTAATTATATTAATCTGAATGCTAAAAACTAAATATTATTATTATAAGCATAAAGAAACCAAGTTGGACAAAATATTTAGCGGCATTGCTTCCGGTTTTACGTTCTGGGTTCAAATCTCCGCGCAGTCGACTTTGCCTTTCATCATTTTGGGGTCAATAAAATAAAGTACCGGTCAAATCATACTCCCTTACCCCAAATTTTAGGCTTTATACCTATATTAGAAAGGATTATTACGGAGTTAGCTTAGTTAGAGGAGACCGTTCGGATCAAAGTCTGCCTGCTCATACCAGTGAGCATTAGGGACAAAATTAAGTTATGGGAGGCTCAACTTCGCATATAGGACCCGAAGTGATTTTTTTTTTTTTAGATAATTTCATGGGGGGAAAATGTGTCGTATATGCCATCAAATATAATAACTCTTGTTCTCCAGTATTCGCTGCTACTTTGAACTAAGTGTTATGTAATGCATCAGAAATTTAAAATAATGTCATCTACTTCTGAGATTTCTTAACTCTTAATACTGAATAATTCTGTTGGCCTTAGAACAAGGTTTTTTTTTATCTGTTGTCGATGCACACGTGAGCGTTCTGATAGTGCATTACCTGTCTGGCCAACAGTTCTTCACAATTTGGGCATTTG
>NC_068982.1:126913019-126914370 GCF_001194135.2 Octopus bimaculoides
ACAAAACATTCGGAGAGTTAGACAATACAAAAAAAAAAGGACAGGAAAAAACAAGGACGGGTCATTCGGAGCTTTCAATCTTCAGTCGAGTACCAGATAGCCTTAGCAGTTTTGGCCGGTTCCTCTCGAGACCGCTCTAATCTGGCCGGCCCCAAGAAAATCTAAGCTAAGAGCAGTAGATTCTTTGGAAGAAAACAAGCGAATGTATACGAAAACAAGGACGAAAAATAAAAAAACCGGAGAAATGGTATATAATTACAAATACAAACAACGGGTGTCTGCAAGATTGTTTATGTGAATATATCAGTAAATATATAAGACTGGACGGGCACGGGTAGAATACATTTCGTCATAGGTTTTCTTATACAGGGTGTCCACAAAGTCTGGGTACATGGAGTAAATAAAATCATAATATAAACAATTAAATATAAGAAGTAATAATTTCTTGAAGTATGTGTTAATCCCCATGTACCCAGACTTTGTGGACACCCTGTAGGTTGAGCTGGAGTGAAATAAACACAGCAAACTACACATGATTATTACAAGGAAAAAAAAAAAAAAAAGAAACTCGCACTCACACCTACACAGAAGCTGACTATCCTACATAATAGCAACTGAGCAAAGAGATACATACCTGAAATCTAGCCTTTTTAACCCTGGTCTCTTCGTGTGTGTTACTTAAGTATTCACACCCGTCACAGTAGAGGTAACATCGCCCTAGCAACCGATAATCAAAGCTATTAAGTTACATTCTATTTTCGCAATATTTCCTAATACCGTTTAACTACAAGTGTCACCTGGTTACGTAAACGATCTCGGTTACTAATACACAAAAGACTCGCCATGATTGTGTTAATGCAATCAATATTCAATGGTTGCTAGCAACAAGAAGATCGACTGTTAAAAAGTTGTTTCAATTAAAGGTTTTTACTTCTAATGGCATCACCACACATCTCTCTCTCTCTCTCTCTCCCTCTCCCTCTCCTCTAGCTCTTTCTTCTCTCTCTACTACCCTTCATTCTCCTCTCTGCTTTCCCGTCCCCTTTTCTCCATCATTCACTCTTCTCTCTATTTTCTTTTCTTTCGCTTTTTACTGTCTCACTATTCTCGCTTTCTCTCTTTCAATTTCTATGCCTCACACTTACCACTCTCTCTCTCTCTCACACACACACACACACACACACACACATTTATCTGTCCCTCCCCGTTTTCTCTAATTCTCTCTCTCTCCCTCTTTTTCTCTCTTACACACACACACACGCACACGCACACACACACACATATCTGTCCCTCCCCGTTTTCTCTAATTCTCTCTCTCTCTCTATCTTATTTCTTTACTGCCCACAAGGGG
>NC_068982.1:126914380-126916089 GCF_001194135.2 Octopus bimaculoides
GACGAAATACCGCTAAACATTTCGCCCGGCGTGCTATCGTTTCTGCCAGCTCGCCGCCTCTTTCTCTCTATCTATCTGTCTATCTATCTCACGGTACATTAGTTTCTATTACATTGTTGTCTTATAAGTATTAGGTCTTCATTTGACACAATGCGTTTGTATTCGACAGCCGACAATATCACCGAACGAAGCATGTCATCATCTGATTAATTAAGTTATTTCATTAATTCAGTGTTTCTCTCAGTGCCCTCCCTCCACTAGTGAGACAGATATATATTGTCTAATATAATAAAGTTAAGATAGTTTCAAACTATTTAATCTTGTCCAAAGCTATAGCGAACAAAGAAGAATTATATGGGTGCAAAGTTTAAGTTTCTTCACTAATAACTGACACTCCATCGGTTACAACGGCGAGTATTCCAGTTGATCCGATCAACAGAACAGCCTGCTCGTGAAATTAACGTGCTAGTGGCCGAGCACTCCACTGACACACATACCCTCAACGTAGTTTTGAGGGAAAATCAGCGTGACGAAGCTGACCCTTTGAAATACAAATATCACTCATTTTTGCCAGCTGAGTGGATAAAACAATGTGAGACAAAGAGTCTTGCTCAAGGACACATTGCGCCGCTGGGAATCGAACTCACTACCTTATGATCGTAAGTCGAATACCCTAACTACAAAGGCACGCATCTTCACTCTCATTAAGAAAGGTGGGGATTCACACTCATTTGTTTTTACATACTTAACAGTTTTGCCAGAGGTATTTGTCACCAGGACCTCTGAGAGAAATTTGGCACGGCGAAACAAGTCGACTTTCAGAAAGGGGAAACTCAAAATTCACAAAGGGGTAGTAAGTTTTTTTATATTTTATTCTATATTATTTATTTATTTATTTTTTTACCTAGGGATAAGCTCCGCAGATAGTTATAGACTTCCTTTTGTACGAGGGTTGTATGAAAAGTTTTGAGCCTAACCTAGAAACGGGGCTGCTATATAGCTGAAACAATTTTTTCTGGTAAGTACAGTCTTTTCGGAGTATTCTTGCCCATTTTCATGATTCTGATATTTTAATTTTTTTTTGTTGCAGATTTTTTAATAAATAAGCTTCGAGTTTACAAGGAAAATGGAAAAAACTGAGTGTCGTCCTGTCATAAAGTACCTTCATTTGAAAGGCATGACTCCATCAGAAATTCATGAAGATCTGGTGAGGACCTTAACAGACAATGCTCCTTCATATCCAACAGTCAAACGCTGGGTAAATGAATTTAAGCGTAGCAGAGAGTGTGCGGAAGATGATCCCAGACCAGGGAGACCTCCAACTGCAACCACCAAGGATAACCATGACCTTGCTCTTGGTATGATAATGCAAGATCGCCGAATGTCATATCGTCAGATAGCCGAGAGACTGGGCATCTCAACAGAAAGTACAGACAACATTGTGACAAAAGAACTTGGGTTCTCAAAGGTTTCTGCAAGGTGGGTCCCTCGCCTTTTGACTCCTGAACAAAAACGTACCAGGTACACTTTGTCCACGAGCAATCTGGAACTGTTTGAAGCTGATGAAGAGAATTTTCTTGCTCGTTTCATCACTATGGACAAAAGTTGGGTCCATCACTACCAGCCTGAAACCAAAGAACAATCAAAGCAGTGGGAGCACACATCTTCTCCTACCCCAAAAAAGGCCAGGGTCATTCCTTCAGTTGGCA
>NC_068982.1:126916522-126918546 GCF_001194135.2 Octopus bimaculoides
ATAATGAAAAAAGCCCTGGCTGGTCACCATTTTGCCAGTGACAATGACGTCATAAACACTGTAGGAAGTTTCTTGGAGTCTCAAACAAAAGAGTTCTTCTACGCCGGGATAATGGCGCTTCAGCACCACTGGAGAAAGTGTTCAGCCATCGAGGCAAGACTATGTTGAAAAATAAATCATCAGAAGTCTTGTACCATGTTTTGTTTTTTGAGGCTCAAGACTTTTCATACACCCCTCGTACCTCATCATAACATTTTTAAAAAAATATTATACATGGTGGAAAATTGATTTCCAGGCATGTCTTATAATAATAATGATGTGAAAGTCATAAAAATTAAGAATTACTATTAAAGAAAACTTAATTTCTGTATTATGTCCCAATTTGCCCAACGTTAAGGCCTAAATTGTCTAACTCTATGAAATTTGCCTAACCTTGGGACATGAATAAACACAATACAGAAATTAAGCCTTTTTAATAGAAATTCTTAATTTTTATGACTTTCTCATCATCTTTATTATAACACATGGTAGGAAATCATTTTTCCATCATGTGTAATATTTTTAAAAACATTTTTATGAGGTGGGGGGGGGTGTACAAAAGGAAGTCTTTCCGACTCCTTCTTGCCTATTTGAACCTGAACCGCCTGTTTATGAGTCCTGTTTGACAGTTTGAGAACCGCTGCATTACCTGTCTTTGGCGATTATGTTGTATTTATATTGTGGCAATAGCTAACATATTTCAACTAGTGACCAAAAAGAAAAAAAGTGTTTACTGTCATTGACTAATAACGTAAGACCCACAGAGTGTCTAACTAAATAGCTTTAACATTTAGTTTCAACATAAGGCGGTGAGCTGGCAGAATCGTTAGCACCCTGGACGAAATGCTTAGCGGTATTTCGTCTGCCGCTACGTTCTGAGTTCAAATTCCGCCGAGATCGACTTTGCCTTTCATCCTTTCGGGGTCGATGAAATAAGTACCAATGAAACACTGGGGTTGATGTAATTGAATTGTGCCCCGCTCGCAAAATGTCAGGCCTTGTACCTCTAGCTGTGAGAGTCGTTACCACGCCGGGCAAAATGCTTAGCAGTATTTCGTCTGCTTTTACGTTCTGAGTTCAAATTCCGCCGAGGTCAACTATGCCTTTCATCCTTTCGGAGTCGATAAAGTAAGTACCATCTAAAGTCGATGTAATCAACTAATCTCCTCCCACCAAACTGCCGGCCTTGTGCCAAAATTTGAAATCAAGATCTAGTTTCATTTTACACGTTCTATGTTTAAATGTCGCCCAAGTTCTTCTAATAAACACAATTTCAATCGATTGTATTTCGTTAAAAATATCTTGGCATTTGTTTTGTCGATAAATTATGGAGGAGGCATTGATTGAAAAAGTTGTGGTACTACTTAAATACAGAGGTCCCTTAACGGTACTACTACTTAAATACAGGTGTTACGTACAAAACATTTTAAATGTACGCTGTGTGGACGTGTAATGACACCCTAACCCTAAAACTAACCCTCCTCTTCATATCGTTACGTAGATGCACCGGGGCCTCTGTATTTAAGTAGTGTCAAAGTGGTAAAAAGAGGTCAATGAAGAGTTGGACTTTACCAGTTTAGGAAGTATATTTAGCTGTGTGCATTTAAGGAGCTTTGAAATGTATAAATGCATGTTTTACATAAAGGTAACGATAAATATGAAAAGGCAATGTTTATGGTTAACAAACAAAATTTATTCCTTGCTCACACATGAAGTAGCTGGCACAACAGAGATAAGCGTACAAGACAACAGGGTGTAGGAGAATGAGTTACTTCCTTAATACACATCAATACACCGGTACTTGGCTGCAGATCTAAAATATCCAATGAGTTTTGCTGTGGTAGTGAGGTGAGGTAGAAATCTCGAATCCAGGCAAAAAAAAAAAACAAAAAAAAAAAATCCCAAGGGCTTTGTCCGGATCCCATAAATCAATTGTGACTTTATTACCGGTCACGGAAATAAAGTCACAATTGATTTAAGGGATC
>NC_068982.1:126921251-126926433 GCF_001194135.2 Octopus bimaculoides
TCTGCTGTAGGCAATATGTGTTTTTTGTGAGGTCCGGGGGGCGGCAAACGGAAGGTCCGCGTCCCGGGCGGTACACACTCTAGCTACGCTAGTGCTTCAGTCAGATATCCATCGGCGTTTAAAAGTGTTCTTGTGGTAGAAGTAATGCGTGTATATTCGAATAACCCGAGAAAACACTTAAATACGCACAGAAAATTGAAAATATTCAGGTTTTTTGTTTTTGCATTAATAAAATATCAACCTTCTTAGTTTATTGTATGTAATTCGTTATCCCAAGTCGACCTTGTTTTGATCGTTTTTGAATTGATTATATACACATCGATTATGTACTAAGATCAGCTGCTCCAAGCGCAATTTGCTTTCACGAAAGCACCGATTTGGAAAAATATTGTTCTATGCATCTCAGTGCTAAGTATATTACATGACTTTGTTCATTTGTAACACCCTGACAGTATATTTCCACAGCGCAAATCTATATTCTCATTAATTCATTTAATTTTTATTTGACAAGAAAATGTTTTGACTTAACAAGGGTCTGATGAACCACAAATCTATTTATTTCTGATACGTATTAGAGGTTTCCCGCCCTTGAAAACTTCGGCTAAAGCAATGTTGTTGTTATTTTCATCAGTAAAACCTCCGACAACGGTATTTGTCAGCGTTTCGAACGTCTTATAGCTTTGTTAACCAAACAAACTAGTGGAGACGAGAATACATTTGTCAAAGGTTTATTACTTTACGTACATCAGGGCTTAAGTTGCCAGTTATTTCTGTTTAGTCCATTCAAATTCGTTTAACACTCACTGTTGACATTCTTTTGTTTTTCTTCTCCTACCGGAAGTTCCTTTTTGCTGACGACCAACTTTCTAGCTAGCCCGCAGCTAAGTTCCTCTCTACAGATCGTCTGTCACAAATCCTGCCCTATAGTCTCATCTTTTGGATAGATTTTCTATTTGACGGTTTGTTACATTACAGTATGCAATGGTGATCCAAGAGTCGATTATATTTTCCCCAATTAAGATAATTCTGTATCTTACTAACTTTCATTCTTCACTTCTAACAACACATACTTCTACACCAATGATAATAACCCTTAATTCTCCTTAACCTTCGAACTCCATCAATCGTCCTGATGAAATCTAGAAACTTTATGACATATTTGTATGGCACACATGAATATAATAAAACTAAATGAATATAAATCATCGGACTCACTTCAGTGAGTATATAGCAAGTCTAGATATTTTCAATAGCATCTAAATACAACCACTGCGTATATCAGGAAGCAATCATACAACATAAAACAGTTTGTAGGGAAATGCAAACGTTTGTATGTTGATGGCTGGTTTTTCTAACGTCGGTACTTATTTATTTAAATAAGTGCCAGTCAAATGCAAGAGTTGGTAGGATGTGTCATAGGTGTCAGGTCTAAGAACGTAATGGATAAGTTGCTTTGAAGTCCATGGAATAAATGGCATAAGATAATAGTTGAAATGGCCTTAATTTTACCATTACAGTATAAAAACAACTGCTCCGAGTTATTGTTATATAAAGATTAGTTGAAGTTCTGTTGTCCATTTCGTAGGTAGTTGTGTTCATCTGTAGGTGACTGCTAAGAGATTGTAGTAACGCTGTGCGCATGCGTAGTCTCACGCATGCGTGGAATTAAACATCCACGTTTTCCCGCTTTGATCGATCTCTTTCTTGCTGGCCAGCGATTGAGCAAGGACGTGTTTAGCTGTCTCTCTCCATCTTTCGAACTTACGCTAGACAGCTCGCTCACATCTACATACCAACGTCCCAACAACCATGTTCTCACACACCGAAGACGTCTCAACAAACAAGATTAAAGATGTATATTCTCCACCTTGAATAAATATTGTTGAGTTGATAGTCTGGAGTTCAGCGTTCCGTTTTATTCTAATTTTATATAGGAAAGTCAGGTGTACATCTAATGATGTATAACCCACTTTCCACTAAAAGATCAAAGGAAGGAGGAAAGAGAAAGAGTAAGAAAATTAACCTCGCTGGGTTGACGAGTAGAGAAAGGGAAGATTGTATTGTCACTTGTTGATATGCCAAGAGTGAAGAAAGAGATAGATAGATAGATGGATGGATAGATAGATAGATAGATAGATAGATATGCTTCTTTATTGGCCACACAGGGCTGAATACAGAGGGGACAAAATACAAAGTAGAGTTTTTCTGTTTGGGAAGAGGAAGAGAAAAAAAAGGAAAGGAGGGGGGGGTAGAAATTCGATCAAAAGGGATCGTTAAAAAAAAAAAAAGCCGATCAATAGAGATCGTGTATCACAGAAATGTCATGATGTAAAAAGGGGAAACAGATTAGGTTTATCCAGAGAAAGAAAAGCCTACAGAAAAGACCACGGTAACCTCGGGCAATAATGTCATGCAAATAAACGCATTACAGTAAGTGACTCACTTTTTTCCTTTCTTTCTTTTTTTTGATTCATAGAATTATGCTCAAGGTAGCTTCATCAATCACAAGTGCCATCTTTGCTACATTCACCCGTCTTTTTTTTAAACATTCACTTGACAAAACTTCCCTCTCTACTCTCACCCTCTTCAAGTGATACTTGAAGAAGTTGATGAGAAATTCACCAGAGAGGAAAGTGTTTGCCTCTAGATCTTTCAGACGCGAACACCATACACATTCTTTCGCCATAGCCACAAGTACGATGAAAATGGCTCTTCCTTCCCGTTTCAAGGAAGGAGGCGCGACAATATTCACGATAGACTCGGTTGATAAACTGACTCGTCCCACACGCGATAGCAGTCGTTCGACATAGGCCCACAGGTCGGAAATGGTTGGACACTGTACGAGTGTGTGCAGAATGGTTTCGTCGCTCTGACCGCATCTCGGGCAGGTCAGCCCCGTGTTTCTCGAGCCATGCCTGTAGAGCTTGTAGATAGCTTCCTCTTTCTTTCTATCACAGCTAAACATTGTCATGCTACACATTTTTAGGCGTCATAACTTTTGATAGCTTTTCATTGTGATCATACATCTATAACATTTTCAAAGTTGTGATCAAAAGGCTAAACTTTTTCACAGCTATAAAATGCCTTAGCACTGATCAGTCACTGCTCCAAGTTAAACTGCAACCCACATCCTACTTATTGGCAAGTATTCGCTCGCTAACTTACCAAGCGGCCTGCAGATGCGTTGCTTCCTTTTTGTCTTTTCTACCTATACTGTAATGGCTTAGACATTTTTGAACTAGCAAACTCTATAATAGGAGAGTATTGTAGTATTGAAGCATTGTGTATTGTTTGTAAAGAATAAAAAGTTTTGAATGGTACAACAATGCACTATAATACAAAAAATGGACTATATACCTGTTGTAATTTAGTTATCTATAGTCCGATGATATTTCGGAATACAATTCCTTCTTCAGATATTCTTAGATAGAGTCGCTTCCGAAATATTATCGGACTATAGATAACTAAATTACAACAGGTATATAGTCCATTTTTTGTATTATAGTACATTGTTGTACCATTCAAGACTTTTTATTCTTTACAAACTCTATAATATCTCTACATAAGTGTTCCTCATGCACGCATTCAGTGACGTTGCTAGAGTGTGTGCCATCCGGACAGCCTTTGAGTCTGCCACCCCTCCCGGGTTAGGGTCTATACAGCCTGTACAGGCTTATATAGAAGACCTAGAAGTGCCCCCCATAAAGTGTTACCCGGGACATATTGTTCCATCGTCCCCACTCCCAAACTGCACCCACCTCTTTTCCACTCGTTATCCCCACTTTTCAACGCTAAATATAATTTATTCAAACTTTCCAGTTCAGAAATTCAGTCTTTGGCGCTCATTAATTTCCGACATTTTCCCCCAAATATCAGTCTTCAGAAGTTCTAACCATGTACTGTATTGATCTCACCAGTCTGGAAGGACCAAAGACAATGTCTTTCTTCTTCCAGTTAAATGAATAATAATGAAATATGGCATCCAATTAGAAAAAGCCGCATCACTCGTCTGCTGGTCAGTTTTAATTTACTGATTATATTAAAATTGTATCTTTTTTAGGAGAAAATGAAAATAGGTTTTGGTCACTAATCTTAGAGATTTTGGTCCTTTGCGTTTATCAAACTTCAAAGGATAAGTTTAAATCTACTCACTGTAAAGAAATTAATTTCATTGTCACAGGCATACCTGAGTGGTTAAGGAGTTTGTGATTACATATTAATCCAACAATGCGGCAACTCAGACAAGTGTTTTCTACTATAGCCCTGGGCCAACCAAAGCCTTATGAGTGGATTTGGTAGATGGAAACTACCAGGAGTTCACTGTGTGTGTGTGTGTATAGAGATAGAGAGAGGGGGAAGAGAGAGTGAGAGAGAGCAAGCAATCTGCATATCCTACTTAACGTGGATGTATTGTAAGAATGCCATAATACTGCAGTGTTCGTCTGGAGAAAACACCTCCTATAGACATGTATCGTTAAAAAGCGCAGAAGTATCAGCAACAGTCGAAAAATGTCAAGAACTGACGGCGGAACTGCTAGATCATATGATTTCTTCGCGGTTGCGCGTCGTCAGCAGCAGGTATCCGCAATCACCGCATGCTAGCCAAACTGATTAGTCACTGGTTTGTTTTATATCAGTTGAGGCGAAGTTTTGGTAGCATGCGGTGATTGTCAATACCTCCAACTAATGACGGGCAAACACACAGAAATCACGTGATCTAGCAGTTCCACCGTCAGTGCTAGATATTTTTCGTCTCTCTTACTCTCTCTCTCTCTCTCTCTCTCTCTCTCACACACACACACACACACATTGATATATGTGTGTATATCCGTGTGTGTCCCCTTGTCTTGACATCACATGATAATTGAAAAACGAGCGTCACTGTCATACAAGTAAACAATGTTGTTCATGAGAAACTGAATGTGGGTTGCATAGCAAACCAATTCAGCTATTTTGCTAGAGTTTGAACGAAAGGAACTGAAGTAGACTAGTATTGCCTACATGTGGTAAACATGTAGTAAATGCATGCTCGTACTGCTAACAGTGAATGCGTATTTTCAAGGTGCTTGAGTCCGTGTTGTGCGTATACTGGGTGCTTGAATTCATGTTATATGCTCTTGCATATACACATGTCGATGTGTGTGTGATGTATACATGTTCAAATGTATGCGTGACTAAGCGG
>NC_068982.1:126926443-126927704 GCF_001194135.2 Octopus bimaculoides
ATTTTGATGAAGAAACAGTTTAAAAAAAAAAATTTAACTCTTGTACTGGCGATGGCCAGTGTACTTGCCGACTTTATCTCGCTTCCGTCACTGGAGGTATCAGTAGAAGAATGCTTTGGTGTTTGATCAGTTTGATCAGGTGGTAAAGTCGACATTGTTTTAGACTCAAGGTGAGTTATCTTTAGGCGGTCGATGCTAACTGATTCGTTTCTGAAGATGAACAACGAGCAAATCTATAAACCTGAGAGTAAAATATAATGAATAATAACAACCAAATTTCTTTCAGTTATCAAACCATTTTTTTTTTATATAAGAAGGATCATTGTATTTTAAAAAGCAAATTATAATACTAACACCGACAATATATTAACAATAAAACGATATTGAATGGTCGCAAATGATTTAAATATTTATTTCCAGAAGAGAAACTAGTTGGAAATATTTCATAACATCCTGTTCACACGAATGAAAAGCTTATAAATATAATTAGTTATGAAAAGTATAATTCCAGTAAAAAAATATAAATGTTTGCTTTGTATACAAAATCGAAATTCGATAATAATATTACATGATTCTAAAATGTCAGGAAAAAATGCGTGGAATTTCTATAATATTATTGCATTCTTTTTTACTTGTTGTGCCTCCTATCAGCCATTGTATTGAATTTTGGGTAGGTGACACTTATTATGTTGTTGATGTTGCTGATCCTGTAATAAGTTTATAATTCGTTTGTGATCTTTGGCTGAAATTTGAACTCAATTCTTAATGAAATCAGAGACATTTCATCTCTATCAATATTGGCCTTGGGAAAATCACCGGCGCTTTGTTAGTTCCTTTCTCCATTCTCAAGAATACAGAACTCGTGCTTGAGTGAGATTATTCTTTTTAACGCTTAACCTGCATAGTTTCATGTCACCAATTTCGGATCTTTTTGGTTTGACGGGCAACATTTTTCATTAATGTTTTATGTAGTGTTTTTGGTACCGAAACACTTTCAAACTTCGTATACTTGTATATTTTGTATTATAGAACAGATAAAAAATTTTGTATTCGAAGTTATTTCATGTAAAAAGTTGTCGTATTTCGGTAATTTCAACCAATCACTGGCGTCTATTGAGGTGAAAACAATTAATGGCGTGGAATGTAAACAATGGTGTCATGGGATCTTTTCCCTTGAATAAAATTAGTGCCGTTGTTTGTCAACAACAACTACCCGTGTTACTCTTATTTATGACATCGTTCGTGTGATTGTACTGGTTTT
>NC_068982.1:126929838-126931357 GCF_001194135.2 Octopus bimaculoides
ACACAAAATCCGTTAGATTCACTTCAACATTTAAATTTAATTTGTCAAAATATTTTCGTCGCTTTGAGACCGCGACCTGTTCACTGACAAAAACGGATTTTGTGCGTTATTTTAAATGGCTTATAAACACCTTCCACGCTGCAATTATATATATATATATATATATATATAAAGTGTCTGTAGACAATTTCGACATTATAACAATATATACTCGCGCGCGCAACACACGTTCATGTGTGAGTTTGTGTGTATGTATATGAATATATGTCTTGCTCGTCCCTGACATAGTCTTTCCCCCTCTCGCTAATCCTTATCTATCTATCTATCTATCTATCTATCTATCTATCTAACCCTCTCCCTGTAACGCTTATGCTGCTGTAGATATACGTAGGGGAGACCGGGTCTAGTTCTTACACGGGTAAGTTGTTACAAGTCCATTTTTTCCAACTTCAAGAAATAGGTGGCACTCGGGTCTCTACTTCGTGAAGGCCAGCTCCATAGCATCATGACTGCACACGTGTATTGCACTGGCAGGCTGTCACCAGGAAAGGTATGGTTCAAAAAACAATTTTTTACTCCAAAGTGAAATTTTGCCACGAAGTTATTTTCTTAACTACTAAAGCACAAGTGGTGTTACTGAAGTAGCTTGTGGCTCATTAAGAAGTGCTGGAAGTTGCCTTCGATACATGAAGGTGTGTCCTAGATGCCCTGCATTGCTAATGCTGTGTACGAGGTAATCCCCAGAAATCCATGGTCGGGGCTAATTGTTACAGTGTATCCACTTACCCCAGGCATATAACAACTTACCCTTTCTATTTCAGAATTGTTGTGGATGAAAAGAAATCATTACGGGATGTTGCCGTAAAACAGCGTATAGCAGATGAAATAAACGAACGGAAATCCAAACCAAAGAAGGCAACTGGTACAGAAAATGCAACAAAAGGGAAGGGAAAGTCAAGTAAAACAAGTAAAGGCAAAGGGAAGCAGCCTCGCAGCAAGCAAGTCACCGATTGGAAATGCCTTGTCTGCTCAGATTGGTATTCCAACTCCCTTCCAGGTGAAGAATGGCTGCAATGCACGATCTGTAAAGACTGGGAACACACTGACTGTCCCGATGGACGACAGGACTTTCTGTGTGATCTGTGTGGTGAGAAGTTAATGGAGGACGATTCCGACTAGATGGCACATGTAACAATAGGGAAATTGGCTGATGAGGACTCTCAGTTTTACAGTTAGGATATGAGGTGGTTCAAAGCACAGTTAATTAATTAGATGTAAGAAGCAGGAGAGGTATTCATTTTAAACTTGTCTGTTAACATAATTCCGACTTATTGACAGTTGTAACAAAGTACCCCAGTTAGTGACACAACGTACCCCGCACTCGGGAAAAATTGTTACTGCTGACACCACCTCATTAATTAGAACCTGTCTAATTAATGTTATGTAATTTCTGGGGGTTTTTTTGCTGGAGATAACAATAAATAGAGATGTTTTACTAATTAAATCTGAAAAGAAACTT
>NC_068982.1:126933332-126944799 GCF_001194135.2 Octopus bimaculoides
ATATATACTAGTCGATTGATATTTTATTTTATTTAGATTTTTAGTCGAATGACACGCTTTAGAATTTTTAGTTGATTGTATATACCTTTTTGGTAGGCCGTTCTATATATTTGTATTTTTATTTGCATATATATTTTTTACCTTCTGTGTTTTTTTTTGTATATGTATGCTTTATATGTTAAAAGCCATAGTGATATTTATATGTGATCAAATTATGGAAGCGTGGTGTTATATAAAGACGTTGGCTCGAATTTAATGTTTGTTCTCTAATCAATGTTTTTTTGTTTTTTTTTTATCTCAGTCTCAATTACATTCTGCAGTCTTATAAAAATTCTGCAGTCTTATAAACCCTTTTGTCTCCATAAAAAGAGGTAAAAATTATTTCTTGTCGATTCAGTTACCAAATTTTTGTTTAGTATTTTGCTTGGTTAAAAAGAACTTTAATTGTACCAAATAGTCATTATTTTCAAAATTCAAGATATAGAGTAAAAAATGTTGAATTTTGAATGGAGGTAAAAAAATTCAACAATATAAGAACTAAAAGAATATTTACCATGTCTTGGATTATCTCTGGTCTCCTTCGTTTCATGTGTTTTACAGTATGGTAAACATCAACAAAATTATCACATTTCATTTTTTCTATCAAGACGTCAGCCACGCAGAATAAGCCGCTGTTTGTAGCGCCATCTTTGCAATGGACTACAATTGGTTTATGATTATTTGTACTTTGCCATTCAGCTACATGTTGGATAAGATAAAGAATATAGTCTCGACAGACTGGTACAAAATTAGGACCTTTCCACTTTTGGTATCGATAAAGTCGAATCTTTCGCACACTTTCTTTTCCAGGTTTTGTTACTTTCAATTGAAACTGTTCCAATATTGAATCATAATCGACAATCCGATTTCCGATTTCAACATCGAAATGCTCTGTGCTCCATAACGTACTACCACCGGTGGACATTTTCCAGTAAGAGACACAAGTGTCGTTTTTGACATTATTATCCATCATGACAATAGTTCTAACATTGTATTCATATATTAATTGCCAAAAGTCACCAAGTGTCTCCTTCATTGGAGTTTGTGTCAGTATGTAATGATTTTTACGACTGCATCCATCGAGGAAGACTGCATTAATGTAGGCACTTTTTGCAGACCGTAATATTGGCCGGAAGTTTTCAGGAGGAAGTATCGCCAAAAAACGATTTTTACTTTTATTTATCTGCAAACGTCCCGCAATAAATTGATCGTCATCGATTTTCGGAATAAATCGGCACAAGTTATCAAACTGAATTTGTAAAAACTGTTCTAAATATTGTGGGTTTATATTTTCATAAGTTACATTAAAGTCATATCTATCTTGATACATTTCAAAAACAGCATCATATACGAAAAGGAAATAAGCATAAGGTCTCAATGTGAAATTCATTGATTTTCGTATATTCTTTATGATATTGAATAAGTTTATACTTCTCTTCTGTCTATATTCTTCTAGAAGGATATCAATAATGATAAAAGTACCAGTCCGGTTGATGCCCGTGCCACAGTGCACTAGAATTGGGCTCATGTTTTCAGTGAAAACACGACTAATCTGAAAAATATAATTTTATCAGTAGTAGAGAAAAATGAAATTTAAAAAACCCTTATAGTTTTAACATGAGATGCATTAAAATTTCAGACATTCGTAAGTTTTTAAAAAAATGTGTAGGTTTCTTGTTTGACTTGTATCTACCCAGGTGATTAATCTAATTACAAAGTGGATTATTGAAATTGCAAGTTAACATAACGCCATAATGTTAAACATAATGTCGAAATGGGGGGTATTTCTTTTAAAGATATTCGAGTTCAAAGAATAAAGATGAATCCCTTAAAATGAAATATAAAACTGCTGTTGACTATGAGATAAGTCGTTTCAAGAAGTAACCGAGAAAATTTAAATTCTGGTAAAAATAATAAAAGACTAAATATTTTTCAATTACAAGTTCAAGAAGGGGATAATTAGCATACAACACTTCTGTATCCCTAATATTATCGAGGAAGGACATAATTGTTTTAGAATTAATGTACTGTAGGAAGAGTTGTATGTTAAGATTTGGCTAGTATACATGCATTGGAAAGGATTCCTAAGAGATCGAATACCTAAAAGCATGGATTGGGTAAAATGCTTATTAGAGATCTACGAAGTATGAATGATGAGATGAAAAACAAAGCAAAACAGTATTCTGAATATCGTTCAAGAGACAAGAGGAGATAAGATTATGTGTGAGATTATATTACAGGAGCAGAGCGATATATTCGGGGTTCCTTAAGTTTTAGTAAACTGTCTCGGAAATACTTGGAAAAATACGACGAATATTGATAAAAATGTAGAGAAATACAAAAATTGTTATATTCTAAAAAGGAATTATGTTTGGGAAATTCTTTATCCATTTTAAATCGTTCTTCTTAATGGTAAATACTAATAAATACTATTGAAAAGTAAAGCTTCAGTAGCTTATTGAATATAGGTAATTCGGCTTAACGCCGGTAATTCTTCAAATTAAGTTTTAACAGATTCAGACTTCAAAATAAGAAACATAGTCACATATCAAAATCGATTACAAAAGATAAAATGGAAACTTTATAATCTTTAATGTTAATTAACAAGATGTGTTTAATTATTTAACGTTTAATTAATAGTATAAAATGCAGACCCGATCATAGTGTTTAATTAAGATGTTGCTAAAAACACAGAAAACAAAATTTGCTCAAGAAAACTTTGTTAAAACTGTGTTGTATCATTAATAGGATTTTTATATAAAAGACTTCTAGCATATCTGTTCATTCTTAATACATTCTGGTGGATTTAACTGTGAATGTTTTTTGTCAACCGAGAACACCTCCTTTTTAGACGAGAGGGGATTCACCGGTGTTATGAGACTATAAGCAAGAGCTCGTGCTTTCGTTAGATTCATCGGTCTGCGATGGATCTGTGACCGAGGAGGCACAAAATAAGACCTAAACACCGTGGTGACTCAAAGTTCCATTACACCGGTGGATCATGTGTGTTATGAATACATAGCTCCTAAAGGGAAGAAGTGTTTTCTGTAGATGAAATACAACATCGATCAGATATTCACGTTCAAACCTGCCAAAACGTATTAAGAACAGATTCTTTATTGTTTCGATTCTCGCTGTTCTGTGTGTATCCCGTGAATTACTAGATTTCTACCTGTCGTCAGACAAAGATATAATACGTCAAGACAGTTATAGAAGTTACTAAATATGAATAAAGCTTTTCACATGAGACAAAATCCTTGCACAGATAAGCCAACAAAAAGACTCTCTGTAATCGGATGACCAGCTATAAAAAGCGCAAGTAAAACAAATTCAACCGGGAATTGATAACACACCTCGTTTTACAATTTGTACCTCGTGTACCTTAATGTTAGCTGTTTTGCTGGTGATACTCAAAGATTTGTGTACTCTTAGATTTGATGTGTACAGAAAGAAAAATATTAAGAAAGCAGAAGTGGGGAAAAAAAGACAACTAAATATATAAAAAAAATGAAAATAAATATAAATAAAATTCCCATACCTTTCGATGCATTTCTAATAAAGGAACAGCATTTCGCGAGGTAATACTTTCTGGCCACGAGAAAAACTCAAAAATACACACTTCCTGTACAATTTCATTTCCAACACTGACATTAATCGTTGTGATGCTGTAATCAGCGTAGGTTTGCACTGTAAGTATCTTCATATTAAATATTTCGAGCCTGAAGTATTCACCTGTTAATTGTGGAAAATATTTGGAGCATTTCAACACGTTTTCTTCAACATGTTTTGTTAACATAACCACTACTTTAACTTTATGTTGATAGATGAGTCTCCAGAAGTCGCAAACAGTTTCTTTGTTAAACGGACTCTGTGCTGCAATGTATTTATATTGCCTCGCCGTCTTATCACCTATATAACTAGCGTTGATGTATGTATTATTTGAACACGTATCTGGTTTTAAAATAACACGGTTTCTATCATAGGGCAGTTTTTGCGGGAAACGGTTCAAACAAGTGTTTTCTCTTTTGCAGGCTTCTTTAAAATTTGATATGTTCGGAGATGTTTCTGCGTAATAGTTATTCAAAGCATCATATTCTTCACGGAAACTTAAAAACTGGGACTTTTTGTTCGATTCCTCTCTTTCTAAATTTACAATATCTCCATTTCTATACAACGATGAGTGGTATTTACCGTTTGGCAAACCATCATGAATTACTAAATGTCTTCGTTCATTTAAAGAACGAACGGAAGTCCAGTGTTTCTCTAGATCATTGGTGTTTTCTGGGACGACATAATCATCAGTCTTAATTGTGAAGATTTGTTCTGGTGAAGGTTTACACCATCTGTATTTTCGGCAAAGGAAAAATAACAATATTGCAACAATTGCAACAATCAAAAGTATAAAAATTGGAATAAGAATAGCAGCAAGTCTTACAGGAGGAATTGGCACGATTGATTTTGTAGCCCCTTTTGTGCTCGAGAAATTAAATTTTGTGACATTATTTAAGCTACTATATAAAGCGTAGAATATTTGGTAACAGCTATTATTTGAAAGGGGTGAATTCACTACACCACCGTATACCTTGCTGTCACCAACTTTGAAATTAATCGGAGCATCAAGATACTTCGGTGTGAGTTTTGCTACAAGAATACCTGGTGGTTGTTTTACAGTCTTATAGTCATTAACATCTATTTCAGTGCATTTTTCAATATTATTCATTCTATGGACTCTAATATCGTACCAACTGATAGGCCCTGTAAAAATCGTTGAAGGCCGTAGAATTACTTCAATCAATGTATCAGTGAAACCGGTTAAAATAGGTTGAAGTGGAGCCGGTGGTGTTTTGATCTCAGTCCAGTATGAGCCAGTCACTCCAACTTTTCCTGTTCCAATCGATGTAGATGCTGCAATCTCTAGTCCGTACAGTGTAGCTGGTAATAATTTACAATGACGGTAACTAGTTATATTTCCCAGTGTTAGGCTTGACTGTAGAGGTTCTTGGTTGATGCGTGTGTAGGAAAACAACTCCCTTGTAATAAGCTGATGAATATATAAAATATAGATTAATTAAAAAAATATTAAATATATATTTCTGTATAAATATTTATATTTCGTTAAACTATGCATAGGACCTATTCAAGATCTACTAAAGTGATTTCAGCATTTAAGTGATACTATTACTTCACTTCTGTGAACTCAGGATACTGAATTACTGAATGAGATACAATATATCATATTAAAGTGGATTAGACAAGGCATAGCTAAGTAAATTAAATTCGGTACAACGTAGTATCCTCTTTTTTCAGCATCCTATTTCATTTTGTTATTCCTTAACAATGTTCCATAGAGAAGAGAATTAAGTTCCCTGCAAGCCATATGTAGTGATTGTGTTTTAATATCCACATTTGTCATTTCACCCCATTAAAGTGTAAGCTCAGATCACACACACACACACACACACACACACACACACACACACACACACACACACACACACACACACACACACACACACACACACACACACACACACACACTCTCTCTCTCTCTCTCTCTCTCTCTCTTTATCTCTCTCTCTCTCTCTCTCTCTCTCTCTCTCTCAATCCGTTCAGGTTCAATCTGTGCTTGTCTATGTAACCTACTACTATTATTGCCCCTGCTATTAAATTCCAAAGAAAAGTAGCGAAACTATAGGCGCAGATGCTCAAATTCAGATGTATTATAAATTATATTCTCGCGACATATGAATATGTGTAACTATAGAAGAGATAAGTTTCTTAAAATTAAATCTAATTTATTTTCTTTAATATATGACTGAAATTATGATTAATATAGCAAATGCAATGTGGAGTAGCCATTTAAGCTGTTATATTCACTTTATGTTCATTTCTTGAGGCGTCAACATTTTCGTCTGCGTTGCAGTAAATTCTTATCTGCAACCAAGTCGCAGAGATGCGACGAAAATTTTGACATCTCAAGACGAGTATAACAGTTTGTATGTCCCTAATGATTATGATGGTTCTTATATGATGTAATTAGTTCAGTTTTAAAATATGTTCACGGATCCAGTCACTTACCAAACACGTACAAATATGTAATGTAATTAGACGGATTTAATGCGAGGAGCCAGCAGAATCGTTAGCACGGCGAGAAAAATACTTAGCGACAATTCGTCCGTTTTTACGTTCTGAATTCAAATTCTGCCGAGATCAGCGTTGCCTTTCATCCTTTTGAGGTGCATAAAGTAAGTACCAGTTGAGCACTGGGGTCGATGTAATCGACTAACTCACTCCCTTGAAATTGCTGGCCTTGTGCCAAATTTGAAACCATTGTTAAATAAATTCAAAGTAAATGAAAAATATTAATAGATGTCCGCAACTCATATGTGTCACTTTCGCAGATACAGGTATATGAATACTGTAGCATATTCATATGGAATATTCACGAGTTTCCGGAAATCGCTCATTCCTCTATATGAAATACAGACTCGAATTATCCTTTTTGTTAATGACATGTTAGATTCAAATAAATATTTATAGCAATCTAATTATTTTTACTTTTGTTTTTTTCTATAGAATAAAATTATAGTACATAACAAAATGATCAGGCTGTCGGTATTGTTGACCGATACCTGCTAACACGAATACCAAAACTGATTGAGTTCTCAAGATATTGAATAAAATGCCAAAGAGTCATTGATCGTAGTAAACTGTATTTATGACCAATCACTTTATTCGCAAATAATCTAATAATAAGTACTGGCTATTAATAGGTGCTACAGAGGAGGAACCAATCATCAATGTAAGCTGTAGCAGCACTGTAAAATTGACAAATATCTAAGCTTCGAGTGTCAAGTGCAGCTTTTGTTGTGTCTTAGAGAAAGATTGAGTCTTCTAGTATGACTTGGTCTGTACACATTTAATGCAGACAACATCTTCAGCATTATATATATATATATATATATATATATATATATATATATGCAAACATCGAACAGAGAAAACCTTGAAAAATATTGATTTAAATACATTAGTGAAGGACACAACTTCGCACATGAAGAAATTTCCTGTAAATTGTGCTAAGTCAAATCCAATAAAATAATATTGCAATGAAACTTTGAAATACACGTCAAAGTTCATCATATGAATAACTATAAACTACTTTCGCTGGAATATACCTTATATGATATGATGACACCATTTGGTTTTTCTGGAGGGTCCCATGATAGAGCAATGCATTCATTGTGGTATTGCGCCAATAAATTGAGTGTAGGACCAGGGATGCTCTCTTTAGTCATGGCAGTCATTGAATCAGAAAAATTTCCCCATCCAATGTCAGTACTGGCTCTTATCTGCAGAAATAAAACATTTCCTGTAAAAAGCAATGTAACTTAGAATATACATTGTTGCTACACATAATAGTTATTATTATTTGCATTTTACTTTGTCTTTCATCCTTTCGGAGCCGATAAATTAAGTCCAGTTGATCACTGAAGTTGTAATCGTTTTCCTCCTTCCTTCAAATTTACTTGCCTTGTGCCAAAATTAGAAAAAATTATTAGAAGTTTCGCACTCTTTAGAGACAATCTACGATAGTATTTATTTTTATTAAATAGCAAAGCCTATTATACAATGTGGAGGCGCATGGCTTAGTGGTTAGGGTGTCAGCATCATGATCGTAAGATTGTGGTTTCGATTCCTGGACCGGCGACGCGTGTGTTCTTGAGCAAAACACTTTATTTCACGTTGCTCCACTCAACTCAGCTGGCAAAAATGAATAATGCTGCGAGGAACTGGCGTTCCGTCCATTTAGGGAACACATACGCCGCAGAAACCGGGAAACCGGACCCATGAGCCTGGCTAGGCTTTAAAAGGGCGCAAAAAATATATATACAATAGTGTTTTAATTAAAATTGCATAGGGTTTGTAGGATGAAAGGCTAAATAATAATGGATTTATTCGTAGCTGCTATGTTTTTACTTTTAAACTTCTGAGATATTGTAACTTTAAAAGAATAAAACACTTCCTTAACATATATTCTTTTTCAGTGATGAGATCTATAATGATGAGTACTGAAAATATATTTTCTTTGTGATTATTTACATATATATTTGAGACTCAGTGGAATACAGAAGTAATACTCTACTTGTTGTTGGCACTCCGTCGCTTATGACGTCGAGGGTTCCAGTTGATCCGATCAACGGAACACCCTGCTCGTGAAATTAACGTGCAAGTGGCTGAGCACTCCACAGACACGTGTATCCTTAACGTAGTTCTCGGGGATATTCAGCGTGACACAGTGTGACAAGGCTGACCCTTTGAATTACAGGCACAACAGAAACAGGAAGTAAGAGTGAGAGAAAGTTGTGGTGGAAGAGTACAGCAGGGTTCGCCACCACCCCCTGCCGGAGCCTCGTGGAGCTTTAGGTGTTTTCGCTCAATAAACACTCACAACGCCCGGTCTGGGAATCGAATTCGCGATCCTATGACCGCGAGTCCGCTGCCCTAACCACTGGGCCTTTGCGCCTCCACAATACTCTACTATATAGCATAATATATAAATTCTCTCCTACATAATATGTAGTGATAGGTAACTATAATATAAAGACTCAGTATGTTACTAAACTACATAGATCTCTGTGATATATCCTTCCTCAAAAGTAGCTGCACTATTTGTGACATGAGTCATAGAAATTCCAACAAAAAGTAAAACAAAATGGACAGGTAATGAGCGAATACTTTCTACTTTAGAAATTGCTATTCTTTGAAATATTTAATATATACACGTGATTTGCACGTGGTGAATTTATCACTAGAGGGGAGATAATAACTTCTAGGTTAAAATTAAGGCTGAAGAACATGTTTACTATATACCTTTACTGAATAATTAGTATATGGTTGTAAACCATAGAAGGTAACTGCAGTATCTTTTGAAGCCGGATGAACAATATCTATCACTTGAGTAGGATCGGTTGTTTGGATGCATCTTACCATGTACAGGGTTAATATGCCATTTGGTTGTTTACTTCGTTTCCATGTCACTGTTGCCTCTGTCTCTTTCGTAATTATGTCACTCAGTAAGGGAGCATCTGGAACTGAAAGAATTGACAGAAAAGAAAGATTGGTTTCAAATTTTGGCACAAAGGTAGCATATTCAGGGTAGGAGATAAGTCAGTCAAATCGACCCTAGTGCTTAACTGGTTTTATTGACTCCGAAAGGATGAGAGACAAAGTTGACCTCGGCGGCATTTGAACCCAGAACATGGTGATGGACGAAATGCTGCAAAGCATTTTGCCCGAGAAGGGATAAAAGCTTAATGTGATCTTTGTTGAATCTGCACTTAGAACATGTTGAGAGTTGAACCTGAATCGATATACACTAAGGTATTTGACCGACTACTTTACTATTTTTTTAAAGCAATTATTTCGCTAACATGGATTAGATTGCCCATGTTCAGTCCACATCAGGACGAAGGCTTTAGCATGTTCTCTCCACCAACCACGGTCTGACGTGGAGGCCGTGAATTTGAGCTCATACTGGTTTGATGAGCCAACTCTTCGACACTGGCTAGACAGAGGGATACATATATTTTTATACTCATACCCAAGAATAGTTGTCAATT
The DNA here is from genome assembly GCF_001194135.2 of Octopus bimaculoides. Classification (NCBI taxonomy): domain Eukaryota; kingdom Metazoa; phylum Mollusca; class Cephalopoda; order Octopoda; family Octopodidae; genus Octopus; species Octopus bimaculoides. Next base: position 126,942,995 of record NC_068982.1, read on the forward strand.
ACATCGACCCAGTGCTAAGCTGGTACTTATTTTATCGACCACAAAAGGCTGAAAGGCAAAATTGACCTCGGCGGGATTTGAACCCAGAGTGTTAGGTTAGACGAAATACAGATAATCAATTCGCCGAGCATGCTAACGATTCTACCAACTCGCCACCTATCTATGCATAATTAAATAAACTCTTACTTGTTTGTAACGACTGAAATATTAGTTCTTCGCTGAAACCTCCGGCTCCTACTGAGTTCACATACCGAATACGAACACCGTATTTTGTGAACGGTTTTAAATCAGGAATAACCAAAAACTGGTATTTCGTTTTCAAAGTAGAACGTGTTGCTGCTATGTCATCAGATTGAATAACAATTTCGTATCGAATGAGAACGCCGCCTCTTTCAGCGCAAGGTAAATTGTCCCATTCAATGGTCACGTGATTTGCGGATAGACTTATTATTCTGACATCTTTTATTTTTCCTGTTGGCACTGGAATAAAATCAGAAACAACAAAGTGTTTTCAAATTTAAAACGCATAAGTAAGTGTTTATCATAGACAAGAAGGTAGACTCAAATTAAAAGGAAATTGATTATTTCTGCCAGAATAATTTTTTGCTGTTGATGAATAAAAATTCATAAAAATTAGATGCACTTCAGTCAGTTCTGCTAAGCGGCATACTTTTTTTGAATGAATTAAAGTGATGAATTGAATTAAGACGAATAGAAATCAAAATTATATGTACAGTTGATTCCGCTGAATTACAAATTCAGATGATAAATTCGTTCTCCAATGCAACGCACTTTAAGCGGAATTGACTGTACTAATCTACAAAATGTTATGTCCATAATTAATTCAAGGATCAACAATGTATTTACAGAAAGTTGTATGTAACTAAAGAGAACTCTCGAAAATCAATATTCTGGGAACAACAGCAACACAGAAATGTAGATATAACCAACCTCATTATTCATCAGGGTTAAGGACTGAAAATGCGCCCAAAGGACTGAAAATGTGCCTCAAAGATAGCAGACATCGACATTATATCGAAAGTAAATCTACAGAGGTTGTGTGGTTCAGAAGTTAGCTTCGGAACGATTTAGTTTCTGGTTCTGTTCCATAGCCTGGCATCTATATATCTATATATATAGACCAAGGAGTAATTGTTGACAACAATCTCAGCTGAAGTGCCCACATCAACAATAATGTCAATATAGCTCGTAGGATGAGCTCCAGTATCCTAAGATCCTTCCGGTCCAGAGAACAAAGTGTCATTATTCCTGTTTTATCCTCTTTTTTACGACCACATTTCGAATACGGCTGCCCCTTGTGGTCTCCCCATACAAAACAAAACATGACTGATCTTTATTATTAGGACTGCCTAAAAGCATTGAAACTCTATTCTCTCCAGCACCGCCCTGAGCGATACATCATTTGCACGTTGTGGAGAATACACCACCAACATTGCCCAAACGACCTCAACATCTGTTTCAGAATTCATCCAAGGCTAGGACCACGGGCCATATGTCCCCTACCCAATCCAAGATCACAACACATAAATACACTGCAACACAATTTCTTTTCCTTAACGACCCTACCCCATTTAACATTGTCCCGAAACAGATCAAAGAGGAAAAGGATCTCATCAATTTAGGCGGAATCAGGAAACATTTCTTCAATGGACCATGACACCACAAAACTTAACTTAAAAAGGATTTAGCGAACCCTATCAGGTGATACTATTAAGTTAAACATGGCCTGTACTAATCTTTGGTCGAAACATAACAAATATCAAAGTTTATCTAAGTTATATATA
>NC_068982.1:126945056-126951414 GCF_001194135.2 Octopus bimaculoides
TATATATATATATATATCAACAGTAGCTGCACGACATCGTGAAGTATATTTGCCACCTAAATGTGGCTAACCCTTAAGGGTTTCCAAATTTTCGAGATCAGTGACTTTTCGTCACTGAAAAAAGTATATATATTTGCATTGAGAACCACTTCCCATCGCCAACCGTTGGCTGTCACACGCTGATAACGGATCATTACCCAGAAACTCGGGTCTGTGTGTATCATGTCAGGCTGGAGATAGGAACGATGACTTCCCTTTGCAAATACTGATAGGGCACAAATAGTGTGTCAATAGCTAGCTGGAGGAGATGTCTTCCTGGGGCTACAAGCTACAGTAGCATCGACCCTTAAGGGTTAGCCACATTTAGGTGGCAAATACACACACCACACACACACCACACACACACACATATGTATACCTAGTGTACATATTTTTGCTATTATAAACTGAAGTTTCTTGAATTGCGCATGTATATAAGAATGGGCATGTATGTACGTGTGGAAAACACTCAAGCCAAACTTATTGTAATAAACAAATGAGATGATATCTATTTTAGTATGACACGTTATCTAATCCCATGCGATTATGATTTCTTTAACACATCCCTAGAAACGAATAATAAATTACTGTTGGTAGGTTTCGTGTGAAAGCCCGTGGAAAGGTTATGTATTTTAGTGAGATAAAGTTAAGACAGCAAAAAGTGTAATGTTTATGATGCTATAAATTTAAAATTAATATCTACAATCATCATCATCATTACCGTTTTTAGCGTCTACTTTTCTTTGCATTACATGAGTTAGACGGAATTTTCGAAGGTAGCTTTTCTACAAACGAACAGTCCTTTTTGCTGCCAACCCTCACATTTTTCCAAGCAAGGTAATACTTCTCTATGATTAGACATGTTTTTACATAAGACTGGGAACAAATGAAAACACTAACATTATAATGATACTCATTTGCAGCTATCATGTGATGTAAAGTTCAGGAGACTCGGATGCACATAGGTACACAAACACAGACGCGCGCATGCACACACACACACACACACACATACACACACACACACACACACACACACACACACACACACACACACACACACACACACACACACACACGTCTCAGACAGACAGACACATTCATATGTGTGTATATGAAAGGTCATCGTTCAGTTTCCGTCTACAAAATTCAATCACAAGGCTTTTGTTGGCCCATGGCTCTAGTAGAAGACATTCAAAACATCACGCAGTGCGTCTGAATCAGTAGCTGCGTAATCGGTAAACGAACCTTTTAAACACACAACCGATTACATAGCAAAATATCTTTGAAGCAACCTTGAAAAATTGAATTTTTCAAAGTACAAGAACTGTTATATGAAATGACCTAATACTTAAAAAAATCAATTCAGCAACTTCTGTATATTATAAAACTGACAAGGGCTCAAAGGGCGAATCCTCAAATATGGGGCTTCCGGTTTTGTAAAGAGGCAAGGACCAATCTAACAAAATTGATGTCATATTTAGATTCAGCATCCAAACTTACTCTAAAGTCAGTCCAATAACTTTGGCGATAATAAAAAGAAAAAAAGTGTTGACCAGTGTTATAGTCAATTCACTTACCCATTTCGGCAGTTAGTACTGATTCGACATAATGTAAGTTATAGGGAGACATAATTTCTACAGTAATTGTATAATGTCGCCATAAGCTGGTATTTAACACAACGAAGCTTGAATCAAATGTAATGCTGGATACATTTGCTGAAATATCATCACAATCTCCAATACCAGTCTCTTCATAGCTCACTTTAACAGTGCTCTGGTATTTCTTGTGAAGGAAGATTTCGATGTGGCCATCATCTGTTGTGTTTATAGTCTGCAGAGTTTTATCCACCAACGCTAAAAGCGCATTTAGAAAGAGAGAAGTAAAAGAGAAAACATTTTGTTTCTTTTTAAGTCAAATTTTATATTAAGAAAAAAAAAAACGGAGTAAATAAAATAACAGAAATACCATTATGAAGTACCCGTGGTAAAAGAAAAGAAATGATAGGTACTTATTGTATGCGAATATATGTAAACGGACAGTTGGCTGAGTTGTCAGAATGTTGAATAAATTGTTTGGCAGTCAACGTTTTTGATCCTAGAAATTTGAGTTCACATCCCTCCGAAGTAAACTATGCCTTTCATTCTTTTGTATTCGATAAATAAATTGGGAATCCTATACTCGAGTCGATCCTTCTCTAACTCTTTCTTTCTGTCTGTTTCTTGCTCTCCGGAAAAAAAAATCAAGTTTGTTTAGATCTGGAGGAAGAAGGGTTATGCTACGTCTAAAAAGTACCCAAGACGTTGTATATCACGATGGCATCTCTACGATGCCGTCGAGGAATTCGATGCCCATGACATGGCATGAAGAGAGAGATATGACTGACGTAATGTCGCAATGTTTCTAATTACCTTCATACACTCATTAGCTGTTCATGGAAGGTTTCTGATGTGTAGTTCCCATTTTGTAGCTAATCATATGATCGGTTTAGTTAATAATGATCAAATGGAATAATTCTAATTTACTGAGCCGACAGACAACATTTAGAGCTCTCTGTAACAGCCAGAAACAGGGGAGGAGACTCAAAAGCAACTAAAATTATCCTTATTTTATAAAATACAGAGCGGGTCCCATAACATGAAAGTCATTAATTAGGCCCGGCTCAGAGATGAATCTAGTTCCAATCGTGTGACAGTATGACGCTGTGACAATTGAGAAAGTCTTTACAATCACTCTGATAATTAAGCCGAAAGCGTGCAAAACAAAAAGCAAAGATAAAATACAATTTAAGCCTCCCGTTATTAAGAGGAGTCAGCGGTCCAAGACCATCTAATGTGATTAGGTAAGCTGAGACATAAAAGGTGTTTAAAAGAACAGCGGATAATCTGCTAAAAATACAACAAAGAATTATTAAAGTGGAAACTGTAGCAAGAGCTAATACAATTTCTTTTTTTAAGTAAGTCACGGGAAGAGTGTTAATTCCAGTGATCTTTGTAGGTATTCTTAAGTAGATGAGATTGATGAAGTTAGCATTTCTCAAACTTGTTTGATTGTTACCCCCTTTCTTTTATTAGCACTTTTTCAATACCTTCTTACTGCGATTTAGTAAAATACACCACCTTTACAAACACACATACCCAAAACGAGTATGTTGATATGAATATGTGTGTATGTGTATGTGCTTATGTGTGTGTGTTTGTGCGCGCACACACAAACCAGGGCGTTACCTAATACTACAAGTGCAGTGGCTGTCTTTATTGTATGTCAAAATACTCTTGATTTTGATAAATTTTCAAAAATCATACTTTTGTTTATTGTTTATAATTTGCTTAAATATTCACATTTTGAAGTTAATTATTATAGTAATTACCATGATTTCGGCTAACAAGGTCAATGTCAGCGGGAAACCTGTGGACAGGGAGACAACCGAGGGTTGTGGCTTGGATGCTTGCAGCGAAGTAAACAACACTAAAGGCATCCAGTGACCAAATGGTGGTATCAAACTGGACGTAGTCTTACACCTAATAGTCAGACGAGTCTAAGAAAGAAAATTCTCTAAGAACATTGGAGAAAAACTCTAGCTATCAATACAAGAGTTCATTAACAAACAATCTAACAAAGTTGTCAACCTATGAACCCTAAGTGTTTAATCAATTACTAGATTAGGCATTTGCAGTAAGACTGCACCTTTGCATCATGAGTTGATTGGGCTCTTATCACTATATGCTCTACTCTCTGACCCCAAGGAGTCAGCTGAGTGGGGTTTATTCCAAGGCTTGGTTGTGTTACTACAAACAAACATATATTGCTATGTGGGGATACCATTCTTCACACCTCCTTAAACTTTCGCAGATAAGAATCACCTATACATAACTTAAATAACTCATGACAAACATGCACGGTTTCTACAAACTTCAAAAACATCCTTCAATGGAAACCTTATAATTTAATCTACATCGACAACGCTAATAAATAATCACTGTAGTTATCAAAGAAATAGTTCGCACAAACACACGTTCAGCACAATAGAACTTAAAACTTTCCGTAGGTATTGTCTTAGCGACTTCACACATTAAACATTGTCAAAATTACATTCTGAATATTGGGTTACATATCCAGGGTCATAAAATAGTTCATTTCAAATATGTACAATGGTGCACTTAGATATTTAGGACAGTGTTAGACTATCAAGCTGATTGACAAATACTCATTTGTCAGTATACTACAACTCTTAGATAACAAACTTGCAGTCTTCTTTGACTTTTTACTGGTACTGCAACAGTTTCTGCCTTTCTGCCCAGATTATTGTATATCACCTTCAATGAAACCGACCCAAAACTCACCTCTTTCACTCTATCGTCGCCCTTACTGAGTCTTACTCTTCACTAACAATTTATATATTCATCCACCATTCCACAACATCAATGTCTAGAATTTTCTTCATTCCAATATTTATTCTGTTGACATTGAACATCAGATATTCAAACTCATCAACCACATTGGTCTTGTCAATCTGAGGATGACGAATCTGAAAAGATGGAGTTAAGTGCCCCTGTTCCTCGGACTAACCACAAATTAAAAGACAGGATCTTATAATACATAAAACAAGAGTCATGTATATCATACGCCAGGCGACTCTTAATTGAATATCAATTAAAGCACGTTTTCCTTTTTTGCCAATATTAAAAACACTCACCTGAACACAGTACGAAGATAAACGGTGTCGGGACACCTATTGGCCCGCTGATATTAATTTTTTTCGATGAAGAGATGACATCAATCCGGAATTGATAGAGGGAATTCTCAGTCAAACCTGTGACGTTTACAGTATATTTAGAGTTGTTTTCGTTTTGAAGTACATCTTTTATGTTTACCCAGTTTACATCAGATTTGCTGCGCATTTTCAACCTTATAAAAACAAAGCAAAACATTACTGTAACAATGAAGACAACATGCTAAATAGTAAAATAATGCTCAAACGAGCAATTTGGTAATAAGGGAAGACCAAGGGGCGGTGTCACTCTTCAGTCTCCCTCTTAATGGATATATCAAGTTAAGGTTCATTTAAAAAATAAGATATGAGAATAAGATATGGTTTGTAACCTGATAATGTTTATTCAATTAAAAATGGAAATAGATCAGGAAAATAATGCATGACCATTAAAGAGAAAAAAAGACAGAATAACTATGAAACAAAAGATATTTAAATCGTGGTCATGGGTTATTTGTGCGTATGAAATGCCTGATGCATCATTCATTTAATGTATTTACAGACGATAAAAAATGTTGTACGTACGAATAAAACGATACGGTTGTAGAGCCCAGGTCCGAATCATAATTCCAGGCATTCCATGAAACCGAAACTGTGTGACAGTCCAAAACCTTAGCAGTGGGAGGATTGACAAGAGTTGACAACTCTATAAGGGAATGAAAGTGATCAAGTAACTTTATAATTGTTTAAAACGTTTCAAAGTAAAAAAAAACAAAAACTTCTTCACTGAAGTATGAAACGTTTTTAGTCGTAACATCACAGTCGTAGAAGTACAAAAACTTATAACATGAGTTTATTCATTGCTACTGAGACAACGCACAGCCTACAGCAATGATTACATAGCAGAATGTCTCGAATTTGAAGGAGAACGTTATTGGATCGACCACATTGCATAACTGATACTTGTCATCCTGGAAGAATAAAAGGTATTGTCTGCCCCTCTTCAAAACGTAATTATACGCTCTAAGTCCGCTATCATCTATAATAAGATGAACTACTGAGGTAGCCTCTACGTAGCCGATCGACCGGCTAAAATAACTGCTAAATCTCTTTCATACCATTTCCTTTCATCTTAGAAAGAAAGGCTGCATTAGATGGTGTAATCATTGGCAACTGTATATGAAAATATACGAGACGGTCACGGGTATTTGTAATCAGGAGCGAGCAACAAGTTTTGAAATATATAGACAAATCAAAAGAATTGATACTTTCATCATTGATCTCTCGAACAATTATTTGAATAACAGCTACGAACATGACTAACTTAGAAACAAATAAGATTCTTTCAATATCTTTAGCCTTTTCTAATAGATGTTAGAAAAAATAGTTGTAGCATAAACACCAAATTTACAGCAAATATACGACTGTTATCGTTAGGCTTAACTCGTCGTAAGGTAAATACCACCATGACCGCTAGCCAAACTACAGTGGAGAAGGCTAGCCACGGGATTTGGTTAAAAAGAGACGATGAGCGATGGCTAGAGAAATATTGAGCTTATTTAATAACCAATTGATCTACTAAGCGGGGCCTCATATCAGTGAGGGGGG
>NC_068982.1:126951432-126953086 GCF_001194135.2 Octopus bimaculoides
GGGGGGGGGGGGTCCGGTGCGCATTGAGGCCGTCGAAAGGTAGACCCCGAAACGGCGCGCATTCTCTCCTGATGACCCCATACACTTGCTGGCTTCCGGTATGTGGAGTTCTTGACTGGTAGCACTTGCATGTGCAAGTTGTTTGCAAGACATCATCATAGATATGCCAGCAGTATACTCCTAAAATGACGCTATTATAAAACACTTTATATTCAAGTATGTACTATCTGTGAAGGCGCGTGGCCTAGTGATTATGATACTGCACTCACAATCGGCATTTCGATTCCCAGGCAATGTGTTGCGTTCTTGAGCAAAAAATATCGCGTTGCATCACTCAATTCAATATTAAATGTGATGGGCTGGCGTCCCTGTCAGCGGGGAGATGTTGTGATTTCGGTCAGATATTCATCTTAAAAACCGGGTAACAGGTCTATGAGGTCTAGGCCTCGAGACAGACTTTATTTCATATAATAAGAGAATGTGAAATGTTTTATAAAAGTATCGTAGTGAGTGATATGTAGTTATTGACTTACGTGTCTGACAGCCTCTACCATACCAATTTCGATGACATCGACCCGAACGACAGTAACCATTTACAGGATCACAGAAATCGTTTTCTGGGCAGTGACATAAGAATAAACAGCTTTGACCAAATCTACCCGGGGAACACACTAAGAATGTAAATAAATAAATAAAAGGAATCAAGATATAGAAACAGCATTTGTTTAATGATCTGATGGCAAAAACAATGTCTAATTTTAGCAAGAAAGAATGCGTGAGTAATAAACAAGATTTGAATGACTGAGTTAATCTTAGCTAATGACTTTTGTGAAATATATAGATTAGTAATTAAGGCCGATAATGTCCTGCATATTGATATTTATTAATTTTTGTATCCTCCTCCTCCTCCTCCTCCTCCCCATCATCATCATCATTGTTGTTGTTGTTATTGTTTTCCAGATGTGGTTCTTGGACCAAATATGATTATCTGGTCGCATCCCAGGGTATTATACCGTTTACATGAGAAATGCATTACTTTCTGTCGAGCGGTTTTGTATCGATTCACAACGTACAACACAAAACCAGTCTCAATACAATAGAGTGTATTAAAAAAAAAAGTGCTCTTCAATTAGCTTCCTTAATTATTTCTTCGCATACAATGTTGTTTAATATGTATAAATTGATCAATACCCACATCCGGCATGTATTCTAATTATAAGATATATCTTATTCTTATCTTGAATTTATCCTTTTTAATAAAGCATTCGGTCTTTTCCAAACACTTTCGGTGATAAATGTTTGAGAACAGATCATGAACATTATGGAACATTCCCACAATCCATTACTTTGCTGTATCGAATTGTCAACTGTTATCGGAACTCAAATCATTACCTCTTCAATGAAGCCTATACAGGAGTGTTTTGTTGTCGTCATTCATATACTCTTTTACTTGTTTCAATCATTTGACTGTGGCCATGCTGGAGCACCGCCTTTAGTCGAGCAAATCGACCCCAGGACTAATTCTTTGTAAGCCTAGTACTTATTCTATCGGTCTCTTTTGCCGAGCCGCTATGTTACGGGGACGTAAACACACCAGCATCGATTGTCGAGCGATGTTGGGGGGACAAACACAGACACAGACACACACACATAT
>NC_068982.1:126953725-126956412 GCF_001194135.2 Octopus bimaculoides
AGATCTGGCGTTGACCACACACGCATAACACAGCAGCAACCAGTTTCCAGCGACGACATCAACACCATCGTACAACTACGAACTACAAGCATCGCCCCCGACGTCGCCAGCAGCAACACGACTCTGCGTACTACCAGCATCGCCGCCAGCGTCAACACGACACTACGACTACCAGCGTCCCCAACAGCGTCAACATGACTCTACACGTACACACGATACCTACAGCTAACCAAACTACCGCGGCACTTCTCTTCGATTCTGTTTGTGTGATTTCTTCACCACGATAAATAACAGCCAAGAACCCAGCCTGCGAAGGACATCACAACTAGTGATCGCTCTGCCCCACACGCCTTAGCTTCTTATATACAGACACTTACCACTGTGTACTCTAAGAACTGGCATCTTAAATCCTCATACGTGTTACTGACTCTTTTCTATCCGCTGTATCTCTTACATACACATACATGTATTACTCGCACACACACTTTTGTTTACATGACGGCCTGTCTTTTATTGTGTTTCATTATGTCGCATTCACTCACGGACAATTTTTCAAGAAGTTAGCGCTTCGTATTTTGTTACCGGTACATTATTATACATGCTCCCAAGACATTCCTCAAATGGCCAAGTCCACCTCGCTATGGTAAGTGCTGCAAAGGAGTAATTCCTTGCTGAATGTAGCAGCGGCACTGTTAAAATTGACGAGTGGTTTTGCTAGCAGCTTCTAGCGTTGAGGTCGCCTTCTTCTACGAATTAATAGTAACCACTCCAGTACCTGATATCAGACCCAAATCCTCAAATTGTCTCATGGCTGTCATGGTCCTAGTAACAGGCTTCTTGTATAGGCTTCACTCTATGTTAAACTCATCACCAAGGGCCCATCATCAAGTGGATTGCTTTATTTAGGGTTTCAATGAAGCAACTTTATATATTCTCTTTGTAGGTTTCAATAAAATAAGTTATGGAATTTTAGATTGAATTGTTGAATTTGATCTAGAATTTCAAGTGACATAATAGGCATATGAATGGCTGTGTTGTAAGTAGCTTGCTTACCAACCACATGATTCCGGGTTCAGTCCCACTGCGTGGCACCTTGGGCAAGTGTCTTCTACTATAGCCTCGGGCCGACCAAAGCCTTGTGAGTGGATTTGGTAGACGGAAACTGAAAGAAGCCTATGGTATATATGTATATATATATATGTGTATGTGTTTGTGTGTCTGTGTTTGTACCCCCAACATCGCTTGACAACCGATGCTGGTGTGTTTACGTCTCTGTAACTTAGCGGTTCGGCAAGAGAGACCGATAGAATAAGTACTAGGCTTCCAAAGAATAAATCCTGGGGTCGGTTTGCTCGACTAAAGGCGGTGCTCCAGCATGGCCACAGTCAAAAGACTGAAACAAGTAAAAGAGTAAAAGAAAGAGTATCAATCAATGTACACTTAAGAGATTACCTGCAGTTGTAATAATATAATGGCTTTCTAATAAATAAAAGGACAAAATATTAATAAATAACTTACCTGTCTGGCAATCTGGTGCATTCCTGAAGCCTTGTCTACAAAGGGAATCACTGCAACCAGTGGCATCACAGACTTTATCACCGTTGAAACAGTGGCACGTTAGCTGACACTTATCTCCAAACTTTCCTTCGGGACACGTGTTTGCTGGAGGGGAGACATGAGCAAAACATTACATTTCAATGTTAAATGTCGTCCGGGATGGAAAAAAACTGAACACGGGATTTTGTTAACTATCGTAACAAAAATAATGAGGCATTAGACATATGATACGTATGCAATAATGGTGCCCTAGTAAGTTCATAACTATACCATAATGCATTCCACGCATATTTCTGTCTCTATTGGCACCTTGCATTTCTTCACCACGGGTTTCAGACTCTCATTCCCATCTCGACTTCTTCTTCGCCCCACCATACACTGCCTCTGCCAGCCTTTTTTCACATTTTCTCTGCCGCTGTTACACCTGCAGCTTGGATTCTAACTTCGATGCCGAGTAAATGCATCAGTATGCCTAATTTGCGGTGGATGCTTTCCTCTTCTGAGTCAATGCAATTCCATGACGCACTCTTGCCACGTATGCACAAACACACACACACACACACACACGCACGCATGCACGCGCACACACACAAGCGCACGCACACAGACACACACACTCACATTATATACCAGTCAATTAAAACAGTATAGTCGGATTTCCTTAATTTATTTTATGTTTGTGTGAATGTATATATGTGTGTTTGTGCGTGCGTGCGCGTGTGTGTGTGTGACAATTTCATTTAGGCATAGTAATACTAATAGCCAGTTGCTAGAAGCTCAATACGTTATGCGTATGAGTAACAAAAGAACAGGAATTACGCAATCACTTACGTTATCTTACAACTGTTTCTTCCATGAGAAGTTTGCGCTCCGAATGCTTGAGTAACATCGCTTCATCGGAGTCATTTAAACGAAGTGTGTGTTTATTATGAAAACTATTTAAGTACCAACATCTACATGATATTGTTTATATCTTTATGTGTGTTTGCTTCGAGTTATACTATTCCAAAATGAATTATTGATATTTCACATTCTCTCGTAAGTTTATAAAATTCGTATGACGTTAACTACACACACACACACACACACACACACACACACACACACACACACACACACACACACACACA
>NC_068982.1:126957266-126961672 GCF_001194135.2 Octopus bimaculoides
ATGTTTGTAGAAGCCACAGCCATAGAGGACTAGCCCGAAGATTTAGAAAAGCCCTGAAGGAGACCAAACTCAACATTAAGATCGTTGAAAGCCAGGGAACTCCACCAGATCACAACAATGTAGGACGTACCCCTTTGAGAATACCATATGCGCCGATGATAACTGCATGGTATGTAAGATTAACCCTGGCATTAACTGTAAGGTGCATAGAGAGTGCTTGTAAAGACAAGAACATGATATACATAGATGAGACATCTAGAAGCATTGCAGAGAGACTAAATGAACATTTGAGACAATATGGCGACAAAAACAGTCCTCCAAACTCTACCAACATGGAGGCACACTGGGTTAACTTGACATTCAAGCACCCGAAAGATCCAACATTCAGACAAATACAGGAGTACGTCCGCATAAATGAAACACCCCAGTACTAAATAGGAAATATGCCGGTTGTGTGAGCAACTGGTTGTTTTAATGGCGCGGAAATTCATTAGAAAAGTTTTAATCAATTTTCTCGGTAACTATGTGGGGCTAGAAAAAAATACAAATCGCATTCCAATCTATGCACCCGTCTCCACATGTGTGCCATTTTTCACGCGAATCCATCCAGCCGTTTGGCTGTGAACCTCAAGACAAGAAAGAATACAACGATCACCTATGTCCAATTTATACTATAGATGAGGCCTCATACGCTTATAGTGACAGACATTATATCACTACTACCTTTCTCATTTTCTTTCAGATCTCTTGTACTGTCGGAGGCGTGGTGGATAAGAGGATGAAAACATGCATGTCTATTAGCAACGGATGTGTTGACAACAAATCCAAGCAATGTCTTTACGTTCTATCAGCAGTAGCTATATCAATAGAGTTAATCATGATAGCTATAGCAACAGGCATAATAACAAGGATAAATGAAGTTTTGTTAAATAAAACAGACAAGATACTAAAATAAACAACAACGACGACAACAACAATAACAACACGGTGAACTATCTGAGTCATTAGAGCATCGGATAGAATCTCAGGTGGTGGCATTTGTTCTGAGTCTTTCTATTAATTAATGAATGTATGTATGTATGGATAGATGGATGGATGGATGGATCAGTGGCGGCTCCTGTATAGGCACTGTGGAAATGCAGTACCCCCTATTTCCACTCGATATTATCGGTAACATTCAATATAATGAATCCTTTTTTTTTTAATTCTTTCTTTATACTTGTACATTATATAAAATCCTTAAGCTTAATGTCAGTAGCCATCCCCTAGTTTATGAAAAACATACAAAGAGTGCTTATATAGAACTGTGCGCTTCACATTTCCAGCGACGCGGTGTTTGGCTGTTGTGCGCATGCTCACATGTTCGAGATAGGGAGCTGCTCGTTAGAGAGAGAGAGAGAGAGAGAGAGAGAGAGAAAGAGAGAGAGAGATAGAGAGAGAGAGCACTGTCGTTCACGCAGTGTTGACCCTGGTGTGCTGGTGAAAGGTAGTGTTTCTTTTTGACTCCGCGTGTGTGTTGCTTAAAAACATGTTTATATTCTTGAATGTGGTAAAGAGGAGAATTAGATTGTTGTCCTGCTTCCAGCTACAGTGTTGCTGCCAGGATTTGAAAAATAGGGCAGATTTTCCCCCACTTATTTTGTGATTTAGTGGGGATTTTTGAAAAACAAGGAGGAATTCGCGGCGGTGTTCAGTGAACAAATTAAGCACACTTACCCGGCAGTAGCTAAAACGCGAACCGATCAAGTTTATGTATAAATTTTCTTTTTATATGTTTGTTTCCTTTTACGCAATATTAACACAACGACTAAAAATTTTCTGAAGCAGCACCCCACTAATTTTACCTACGAGCCGCCACTGGTATGGATGTACAGTAATCCCTCGACTATCGCGGGTGTTACATTCCCAAACCCCACGTGATAGGTGAAAGTCTGTGAAGCACAAACAGTACTGTACTGTGTATTTATTATTATTATTATCATTATTATTATTATTATTATTATTATTATTATTATTATTATTATTATTATTATTATTATTATTATTATTTATAATTTGTATTATAAATGCAAAACAACGCCACTGGAGAATCGACGTAAGCTTAAATAATAAACATATAGGTGAACCGCGATAGGTAAACCGTGATAGATGAACCGCGAAATGGTGAAGGATTACTGTATGTATGTATGTATGTATGGATGGATGGATGGATGGATGGGCGGACGGACGGACGGACGGACGGTCGGATGGATGGACGCTTTCTTTTTACCTTTTTAATTTAGAGTTAATCTTGGTCAGCCACCGACATGGTAGGAAAGTTGTAAAGGAAAGTTTCTTGTTTATTCGTAATCTTATTTATCTTAAGAAGGTCTTACCCGTCCTTATTGTCTTAGATATCGCGATCAATTGTAGTGTGTGAATTAAGGAGTTGCATTCCCTCCTCAAGAGTTCAAGTTCAGCCATATTTTACTCCAGGCGGGTTGGTATGGAGCTGAAAGTGTATCTTGGATACATGATTTGCAAACTCCTTAACAAGGGTCTATAGATGTCCTTTTCCTTCAATATTTATCATACCACATTAATGTCTAGAGGGCGGCTATTTCTAAAACAAAATATATCGGAAAATAAAGCTGATGCTCTAGAAACGAGTACGCAAAACTGCTTACTGAGCAGAGGCAAAAGAGACACTACATGTCACACACAAGTTTTTATCTTTGTCAGATGATGACAGTCTTGTGGTACCCAACTCGGAATAGGTCTTTCGTCGGTACTTTGTAGAAATGTATGGATGAAGAGGTGGGTTGGATACGACTGATAAAAATGTCTTCCGTGTAAGTATTTAATAAAGTCCAATAGAAGAAGTAAAGTAATGTAAGATGCTTAAAATAATAGCCGTAAGACTGAGTGGAATAAATAGCGTGACCTAGTCGGTGTACCCTAGAAATTTCATTGAAATAGTCTCATTTGTTAATTCCAGTCTTGTTCAACAGGCGTTACATTGGTAGCTGAACAGAAATACGTGAGATGTCGTATGACATAAAAAAAAGCTAACCTCACTACTGAAAGACCGATGTGATCAAGGAAGACACGTAGCTTTAAAATGAAAACTCTATCCACATAACTGCCCTCCATACTAAACTAGGTGCTATGTTCAGCTAGGAGAGCGCCATTGGGTCTATAAACCTGAAACAATTTGTTTTCTGGGCCGAAACTGTTAAGAACAACCGGCATTATATAAAATACATCTCAGGGCTCGCACTAATGTAGATCAATCGAGACTGATGCAGTTACGAAGGCTAATTAATAGTTGTATTCAAGGTGACTATCTGCGAGTGACCCTTATGGTCCGTATAATTAAACTACATTTGCATATTGGGCGGTCGACTAGCAGACTTGATAGTGGACAAACAACTGGTGGCATCTGTTTCGGTTCTTGTGCGTTCTCCAGATCAATTTCGGCTTTCATCCTTCCAAATTCGATAAAATGATGTTCCAGTTAAGTACTTGAATCAATTCCACCCACCCATCCTTTCTTCTTTTTGATGAACACTCGAGGGATCATTCACGGTATTCTTTTCCTGCTAGACAAACTCTTACGTTCTTTCGCATTAGAATGAAATTACCATCGAGGCTCTGCTTAAAGGGTTTGGCACACTATGATGAGGATATCACCATGGCTTCAAGCTCAGTTACATTTATCGGAATATTAATATATAACACCTGGCAGAGTCGTTAGCACGACCGGACAAAATGCTATGTCGGCATCTCATCCGTCTTTACGTTATGAGTTCAAATTCCGCCGAGGTCAACTTTGCCTTTCATCCTTTCGGGGTTGATAAAAAAATGTACCAGTTGAGCACTGGGGTCGATATAATCGATGTATCCCCTCCCCACAAATTTGTTGGCCTTATGCTAAAACTTGAAACAATATGAAACAGATTTTAGTTAGTATTTCAAATAGCTCTACCTGTTTACAGGTAGCGAATTAGCAAAATCATTAGATCGTCGCACAACATGCTTTGCAGCATTTGTTCCGACTCATCACGTCTTGTGTTTGCACCATGCTGAGTTTAACTTCGTTTTCCTTTTTCCGGTGTCGATAAAACAAACTAACTGTTCAGGGTGGTGACGTGGTAAAATTGTTAGAACGTTAAACCACATTGTTTTGTGTTTATCTGTTCCTCGTCTATATATGTTCTGAGTGCTCAAGCAGACATGACGAACTTGTCGTTCTTTGACAAGCTCATAACGCTTGTAAAGGAAGTTACCGGGAATTATTCGTTAACCCAATGGTGTAGAAAGAATACCTGTTTAGGCTTGTAGCATATATGTAACAATAGATTGTATTTTATGCATACGTAAGTTCTCTCTCTCTCTCTCTCTCTCTCTCTCTCTCTCTCTCTCTC
>NC_068982.1:126963375-126964558 GCF_001194135.2 Octopus bimaculoides
CACACACACACACACACACGCACGCACACACACAAACATCGATCGTCGGTAGAACGTAAATTCGAAAAAGAAGTACACTCTAAGTTATGGAGCAGCATTTAATATAAACAGTTAGAATAGGCCGGTTTATGGGATTACGTTTGGTTTGACGCCCATGAAGCGCTTAGCTTTATGGCGTATCATCAGATCCCAAGACCTGTTGGTTTAAAGCCTCTCTATAATATGGAGGAAGAAATGATCTTGCTATTCAATCTTAACAACAGGGGATTGTCTCCTTTGGCTATTGATCACCAGTGACCCTGTTATCCTGTGGGTTCCAATAGGCCTGCAGTAATTTCCTGAAATGCAAGCACAGTCCGAAGACCTTCGTTCTGGAGTTAAGGATGTTCCTCGGGTCAAGGGAGTCCTTTAGAATCCTCTCCTGTTCCGCTATGTATAGTTTAAAACGCTTAGTCCCGTTTATGTAGGGGCCTAGATTTTCTAGGACTCTCCATGATATTGTGCATGGTATCCCGTCGTCTTTTAGCTGCCATACATAGCTGGCTAATGTAACTCCTTGCGGGTATCCTGAAGGAGGATCTGTGGTTGGAGAGGTGTAGTTTGAACGGATACAAACGAGGTGTTGGCGGAAATAGCAGCAGAGTCAGCATCAATGATATTCATAACTGCAGCGACAGCGCCTCCATCAACGACGATAACAAAAACAACAACAATAGCATTACCAACACAAGTGGTAATGGCACCAACACCATCGCCACTTCCAATGACGCAAACACCAACAACATCAACGCCAACACCAACAGGGCCAGTAACAACAACAGCGGTAGCAGCAACGCCAATACCAATGGATACGGTACAGCCAACACCCGGCCACGGGGATACATCGGCTGCTCCGGGAACTCGTTCAAACAATGCCTCTCCAACCACAGATCCTCCTTCAGGACAGATTAAAGACGACGGGATTCCATACACAATATCATGGAGAATCCTAGAAAATCCAGGCCCATACATATACGGGACCAAGTCCTGTAAACTATGCATAGCGGAAAAGGCGAGGACTCTAAAGGACTCCTTTGGCTTGGGTAACATCTTTAACTTCAGAACGGAGGTCTTCGGACCGTGCTTGCATTTCAGAAAATTCCTGCTGGCCTATTGGACCCACAGGATAACCGACAGCCAAGGG
>NC_068982.1:126964819-126968230 GCF_001194135.2 Octopus bimaculoides
AGGTAATCCCATAAACCAGCCTATTCTAATTTTATATATATATCAACAATATTAACAATAAGGATTGTATATACATAGTACATTAAGAAAGATATTTGAATAAAATTTCATTGAAAGATATCCATTTTCCTGAAAGTTATGAGGGAAAAAAGTTGGATCATGTGAATTTTTCGAAACTCCTCTCCAACCCCCTCGAAAAACTGTTTCGCATAATTTCCTATATATTCTGAAACCACATCATCTTAGTGAGATTTGTTGAAAATTTCGTTAAAAAGCATCTATTTTTTTTTTTTTGGAAGTCATAAGGTAACAAAGTCGGTGGGAGTTAACATCTGCAGTTATGCCAGTTTTGTTTGTGTGCAATGCTTGTGTGAGTGTCTGTTATTTAATACAGCCAAACCGGCTCATAATGGGAAAATACTCTGAAGGTAAGGGACGCCTGAAATGTTAATACAAGCGAAATAAAACAAATTTCGCGTAAATCTGACCATGGATTCCCGAGATATGCGGTTTTTGGGGTACCTTCATAAATAGCCAAAACGGTGGATAATGGCAAAATACTCCGAAAGTAACATAACCCTGAAATGGGAAAATTATTTCCATTAATTTTATGTTTACGTTATATAACAATTCCTTTTGCATTTTTGTAGAAGTATGCACACATACTATGAATAAATGTTGTTACTGGAGTTCAAGTTCAATTTCTATTAGATGCTGTAAATAATCAATAAAACCTTAAACATGGACTAGAAAACCAGATCTATGATGACACGAACGAATTGAAATATTTAATTGAAATGTTGAAATCAGCTTCAATGTTTTATAACCCGAACCGTCAGTGAACCAACGGGTTACTGGTAGTCTAGTATGTGTGTGTGTGTGTGTGTGCGTATGCACGCACGTGTGATTAAACACACACACACACACGTTTGTATGTATCGATATACTTATGTATGCATGTATCAAAATGAACTAAGCCGAGAGAAGTCCCTTAATAACTATATGAGAAGGGGAGATAATCATATCATGAATCAAGAATTCTCCAAAGTTGGCATGTCATTAAGGAAAAGGAAAGGCTTATTGTCTGAAGATAAAGGACAGTTATGGACTCACTTCCCTTCTCATATAGTGATGTTCTCAGTTGTATTCATACGTATATGCGCGTGTGTGTGTGTGTGAGTGTGTGTATGTGTGTGTGTGTGCGCGCGCACGTATGTGTGTATGTATGTATTCATATATATATACGTACACATAAATATGTGTATATATGTTTGTCTACTACCCTCAATTCCCGCTTGATAACCGGCGTTGGTTTACTTACGTCCTCGTAATTTAGCAATTCAGCACAAGCGACCCATAGAATAAGTACCAGACTTGAAAAGGATGTAACTATTGAGGTCGATTTTATCCGCTAAACCCTTCACTTGTAGTGCTCTAGTATGGCTGCAGTCCAGTTACTGAAGCAAGTAAACGAGTGTATATAGACTAGATAATCAAATATAGATAAGTTGTTGTCGATGTTTAGATCCGGATGAAACCTGTAATTAAAAGTTTTCCAGTCATACTTATCTTCTTAGGGGTATGTTTAAGACTGCATTATCTTTAAGGTTTATGGGAACTTTAGTTGTATTTTGTAGCTGGTTGAGCAAGCGTAGAGAAACTCGCTTGTTACTTAGTCAAATTTAGATATACAAGTTTCACACTTGTTAGTTTAAAGCAAATAGTAGTAACAGATGTTTAGATATGGAGACATATGTCAACAAAAGTCCTTGGTTATTAGAGATCGGCTTTGCTTGATGGTTGCTTGAAACCACTGACATTCTGTCAGAGTTTATTTTTGGGAGAACACCTACAATGATTGCAGGATAGAAGACTTGCATTGTTCGCAAATCAGAAGCTTTGTAGTGATTGTAGAATATAGGGATTTTACAAATTCAAAAGAGGGGGTGGGGTGGAATGACTGTATTTTTGTGCATTCGAAATTGAAATTAAAAATACATAGAAGATTGGTAATTCATATACTCTTTTACTCTTTTACTTGTTTCAGTCATTTGACTGTGGCCATGCTGGAGCACCACTTTTAGTCGAGCAAATCGACCCCAATACTTATTCTATCGGTCTCTTTTGCCGAACCGCTAATTTACGGAGACGTAAACACACCAGCATCGGTTGTCAAGCGATGTTGGGAGGACAAACACAGACACGCAAACATATACGCACACATACATACATATACATATATACGACGGGCTTCTTTCAGTTTCCGTCTACCAAATCCACTCACAAGGCTTTGGTCGGCCCGAGGCTATAGTAGAAGACACTTTCCCAAGGTGCCACGCAATGGGACTGAACCCGGAACCATGTGGTTGGTAAGCAAGCTACTTACCACACGTACATAAACATACATTTTGAACGGGATCGGCTAATGTCAGCATTACAAGAATATATGTATGTGATGACAAAGATATGAAGTAAACCAATTTCGGCTTCATTATTTTAGATTCTAAAAAGGCGACGAACTGGTGGAATCGTTAGCATGACGGGCAAAATGCTTAGCTGCATTTCGTTCGTCTTTACGTTCTGAGTTCAAATTCCGCTGAGGTCGACTTTGTCTTTCAACCTTTCGAGGTCGATAAAATAAGCTCCAATTGATCATAAGGGTTGATGTAATCGACTTACCCCTACCTTTAAAATTACTGACCTTGTACCAAAGTTTGAAATCATTATTTTAGAGCCTAAAAAAGGTGTCGAACTGGTAGAATCGATATTGTTCTGGGTAAAATGTTTCGCGGCATTTCATTCGTCTCTATGTTCTGAATTCAAATTCTGCCGTGGTTGACTTTGCCTTTCGTCTTTCAGGATCGATAAAGTAAGTACCAGTTGAGCACTGAGGTCGATATAATCGATTAGCCCCTCCTCTAAAATAGTTCAGGCCTTGTGCCCATAGCAGAATAGGATTATTTTTTAGCCTAAGGCAGCAAGCTAACAGAATCGTTAGTGAGTCGTACAAACTGCTTAGGGGCATTACTTCCGTTTCTTTAACGATCTGAGTTCAAATTCTGCTCCTGTCGATTTTGCCTTTAATCCTTTCGGGGTCGATAAAATAAGCATCTGTCAAATACTAGAGTCAGTGGTATTGACTGAGCCCCTTAACCCCAAGTTACTGGTTGTGCCAAAATTTGAAACTATTATTTAAGAGCCTGAAAACAAACAAAAATAAACCTCTACAGGAGCACTTCTTGCTATTACTAACCATCTCTTATTAATATTCAAACTTATTAATATTCAAACTCTTATTAATATTCAAACTCTTATTAATATTCAAACTCTTATTAATATTCAAACTCTTATTAATATTCAAACTCTTATTAATATTCAAACTCTTATTAATATTCTCTTATTAATATTCAA
>NC_068982.1:126968421-126969991 GCF_001194135.2 Octopus bimaculoides
CTTATTAATATTCAAACTCTTATTAATATTCAAACTCTTATTAATATTCAAACTCTTATTAATATTCAAACTCTTATTAATATTCAAACTCTTATTAATATTCAAACTCTTATTAATATTCAAACTCTTATTAATATTCTCTTATTAATATTCAAGCTAAAGATTCTTATTCAATTTACTGATCCATTTTCGTTGTCGAGGCCTCGTTCTATCGTTCAGCTTTACTCCAAATGGTTATATCTATAGAATCTACTCCCCCCACAACTCCCTCTCTCAGCTTGATAAGAGCAACAAAGATTTGCTGTTACACTAGTTCAAGTCACTTTTCCTTATCCCATTATACATACATATATAATATAATATAATGTAATGTAATATAATATAATATAATATATGTATGTATGTATGTCTGTATGTATATCTTTTCCGAATTTGTGTAAATATGTATAGAATAAAATATCAGTTGAATAAAGTTAAAACATCATTAACTGGTTGTTATATTATAAGTTGTTATTTCCGTTCAGAACAGGTTTGAACATTTTAATAAACCGTTTTTCTTTTATATTTCTTCCAACTTTACTTGTGTCATGTAGTTTGTGGAAAAGAAAAATTAGAGACATTTTCTGACTACATGTTTCTATATGTTCACTCAATGGAATTTGGCGAACATTAGTGTTCCGGATTTGTTGTCTGTGGACTCGTGAGCATTCCGATAACGCATTCCCTGTCTCGCCAATAAATAGTTTCTCGCAATTTGAACATTTAATGCAGTAGATCAAATTTCTGCTTTTGCAGTTCATATCTGCATTTGCGAAAATCTGTCCATTTTTTGTTCTAATGGATCTACCAGTATGCATGTATTGACACGTTTCACATCTGTTATCATTACAGTTGCATACTGTGAATGCTTTATCCTGTTCATGTCGAATTTTGCTTTTGCTAATAGTTTTTTAGGTTATGTGGTTGCCTTTAGGTTATATGGTTGCGACATATTAAAATGTTAAAACCTGTTCTGAACGGAAATAACAACAATGGTTTAACAACCAGTTAATGATGTGGATTAAAACATATCTTTAACATAGTAATATAAACAAATTACAGAAGACCCCCACCAGTTGAAATAAAAACGATCGAAACCAACTAGGCTTGCTCACTCATAAAACCATTACATGTAAACCGTAAGCTAATTGGTTAAAATAAAGGCAGGATCTATGCCAGTAATATCGGTACGCCCGGCAAACCGTGACGTTTAAGCTGCATGGGGATTGATCAAAACCGTATTCCAAAAATTCGGCTTGTTGGAGCCTTCTAAGAGGTACAAAAAGGAACGAGTTAGTAATTTTACTACAGTTGTCAGGAACTCAAGTGTCAATTAAATACAATTTCAAATCTGATGATTACTACGAACGTATGGAGGCGCTAAATGAACTTTATGAACATTACAATTTTTTTTAATGTTTAACACACTTCAACATTGTAAAAAATTGATATATTTTTTAAAATACCATAATAAAAAAATGTGAAAACCAGACCATATTTTAACATTATTCAACTGATATATATATGTATA
>NC_068982.1:126970443-126974066 GCF_001194135.2 Octopus bimaculoides
ATATATATATATATAAATCACAGAATGCGTCTGTATAATAACTAATGCATACAATTTGTCGTGTCAACGCCCCCAGACGATGACGTAGGCTAGCCCAATACTTAGATATAGAGGGAGACGTCGGGGTAGTTGAGTACAGGTCATCCGAACGTGCGATATAACAGTGGCGACGAGGATTTCGTAGCTCACACAGCCACTCTGTAGTATTGCGATATAACACATTTCCACAATTCTCTACCGATTTTCTCCAAACTTTAGATACACATTACTTATGTCTCAAGGATGCTCATGCACTATAATATTTTGTCCAGAGCTCCAGCGTAAATGGACGTAAATAGACATAATTTTTTGTATGTAGGGTCTTCCATACTTTTTAAATTTTTCTATAAAAGTGAAAGAATTTCATCTATTTATTTATTTCCTGTCTACCAGCGACGGTGATTAAATTGACTAGGAACACTGAACGCATACATTTCCACAATTCTCAACCGATTTTTACCAAACTTTACACATACATTACTTATGTCCTAAGGATAGCCTTGCACTAAACATTTTACCCAGAGCTCACGCGCAAATATACCTAAATGGGCATAGTTTTTTTGTATGCAGAGTCTTCCATACTTTTTAATCTTTTTTCTAAATGTGAAATGATTTTGTCTATTTATTTCGACTGTCCACCTACCACGGTGATTAAATTGACTAGGAACACTGTACGCGATGAATATCCAATGCCAAACAATCTTAATTTCCATATTTAAACTGTATTAAACTTTGGAAAGCTTACCTTTACCTATTCTGAGTTACTTGAAAGGGGATGTTCCCTTCTTTCTCTTCTATTTGTTGATACCTTTGTTTACCTACCAATGCGTTGTTTCACTTTAAGAATGCTTATTTACCCATCCATTATGATATTTTGACCGTTGTCCATTGTTTCAAATAAGTTTTAGCATTGTCGTTCTAGCCTGTTTTAAGTAATCACATATGATTCGTCCCAAAGAACCAACCTTTAAATAAGAATTTTGCTTCCACTAGCAAAAGCTATATGTATCTTTCAGAAAACTCCATAGCAATTTAACTTTATGCAGCATTCGCTATTAGTTTATGCGCAGGCTATGCGGGAAGACAGAATAAAGGAGCTTTATTAGATTATCTCTCCGAAAAAATAGCTCCATTTGCTGTTGAAAAAAATAAATTCGCAGAGAGTAAGCTTCAACGTCTTACTCCAATTTCATTACACCATTTATGTGGTTGTTTCTGACAAGAAATTTCGCTTTTATGTAAAACAACTATATTGTGTAGTCATTATCCGTAATCTACTCCCAAAACACTTCAGTAGCTCTTATGATCATTACAGTACTACGACCTCCACAATAACCAGCCTTCGGTTTGATTTTCCGTTCCTAGGTTAATCGGAAACATAGATTGCCATGCTACTCATAAACCTTCTCGGTAGTTCAATTATTTGGTGAAAAAAAAAAAAAATGCCACCAAAGCAACTTAAACCGTCTGTCTAAAGGACGGGTGCGTTTGCTAGTATATATATAAATTCAGTAGCCTTGGTATATATTAGGAAGTTAAATGTTCGGCCAGTCATTGAGTGAGCATTGGTTGCGCACCTATAAAGCACTTAACAATACAGGTCACTTGTCATTCGTTCATTTGAGTCTGACGAGTCACCTATACTGGTAAGCGCTTTATAGATTCGAGACCAATGATCACTCTATGACTGGGCATAACATTTAACTTTCTAAAAAAGTATATTGCTGGTCTAACGCTTTAGAGTGTGCCTCTTTTTCGGATATATGAACTACTGACGATATATATATATATACAGAAAACGAAAACGATTTCTAGGTCGGATTCCAAAAGTGGCGGAAACGCAGGGACTGTTGCATTGCTGTGCAAGGTATTTCGAAGATGATGTTAACACTTAGGTAAAGAAGTCATTTTTTTAATAATTGAATATAACAATTCCGGGAACCTTTTGATACCACCTCCGAGGTATTAGTTCATAAGTGAAATGCTTTTGACTCTCAGTGACCGCCAGGTGTAATAGATAATTCCTTTTGCTTGTACAGCAGGGGAACAGCTACGAGTGAACCATATAGTGGGTGATTGATTATGTGAGATTTATGAGAGAAGATATCTTAATAGCAGTAGTCTACTAATCTCTCTTCGTGTCAGAGGTCTGGGTATATTTGCTACTAAGTGTAATCAGAGTAGAACTTGTCGATTCTCAAGAAATCAGCTGGTTATTGAAACACTTCCGCACTCGCATAATCCACAGGAAGAGCTGCATCTTTGCCTCCTAAGATATTTTTCTTAGCTTTATTTGATTGGTTTGATTGGGTGGGGTGAGTCCGTGCCCACACACTTTGCAGTTTTCTCTAGGATCGGTCAGATCAATGGGGTTAACGTGGGTCTTGAACAAATCTGTGTGATCTGCAAATGAATGGATGTAGGAAAAATATGCACCAGGAAAGAATTCCGGAGGATGGATGTTTTGGAGTGGAAGGACTGTATATATTGGTACAAATTGTCTGATGTAGTGTAGGTGAACACAGTGTGATGAGCAGTACATATGAGGGCTAGAAGTAGGATTGTATTCGTAAGAGATTTCATACCAAGTAGTTGGATAACCAGTGCATTTGGCAGCAGTAGTACAGTCCTACTTTGAAAACAAGTAGACTATTGCTGGTTTCACTCAATCTTTATAAAGAGTTATTAGTTGTCGTATTTTGTGGCTTTGAAGAGGAAGGCTTATCTTTCAAATGCACGCTTTGCTATGTTGAGTATGTGTTCGTCAAGAATATTTTCAGTGATGGTAATGCCCAACATTTGTAGTAACCTCAAGGCTTATCATACAGCTAAGTGTTATTTATGTTTAGGAAAATTAGGGGGCAAAAATTTTGTTGTTGTTGTTTGCTGTGATTTTGTCTTTTAATGTTGGAGGAAACAAGATAGGCGTAGCCACAATGGAATATGCTTTTAAGCTCTCTTTTCATGGAGCCAGGGCAAATTTAGTGCAGTGTGTGTAAGTTACATGTGAATGATGCTTAATCGTAGAAGGTTATGGAGGAAAGAAAGGTGCATCATCTGCGTAGAAATGGAAATTGTTGGATGTGATAGCAAGGAGGCTGTTGATATATAAGAAAGAAAATATAGGGAACATAACCGAACCCTTGGGAACGTCAAACTTGATTGTTTGCGGATCAGAGGAAGTCCTTTTAGTACACTCTAATGTAGTGTGATCTAAGAGACGTGAAAAGGATTGACTCCATACGCAGTTTTACCAGGAGATTCGCGTATTTGACACAAACGAAAGCTTTAGCAATGTCAAAGGC
Source organism: Octopus bimaculoides (assembly GCF_001194135.2). NCBI lineage: Eukaryota > Metazoa > Mollusca > Cephalopoda > Octopoda > Octopodidae > Octopus > Octopus bimaculoides. The sequence continues at coordinate 126,973,788 of NC_068982.1, forward strand.
AACAACACTGCTTTCACCAAATTTCGTGTGGAAGAGATCACACTGACGAATGATAAACTCGAGTAGGTCTGGCTTCGTGAAAGCCGTATTTGTGCTCATTAAGGAAGGTGAGAGATTCAAGTTGTTGGAGAAAGTTGTTGTTAGTGACTATCTTCATCACTTTTAAGTTGTTGAAGAGTGAGAGCGAGAGGACGATAGCTGACAGAGTCACATCAGTTGCTTTTCTTGGGAATGAGACATGATAGCGTGTTTCAAAAGATATATATATATATATATATA
>NC_068982.1:126975310-126977005 GCF_001194135.2 Octopus bimaculoides
AGCTGAGGTGGCGAGAAATGCGATGCGCAGTTTCAGGTTTCGACGATGATTTTGCAGAAGTTGTGGTTCTGGGCAAAAATCCGTCAAGTTTTTAGGGATGGGTGATTTCAGCCTCTCCAAACACTGTAGTCTTTGTCTACAACGCTCAAAGGACAAAAAGGACAGGCCCAAAACTTAAGAAAGCACACGGCCTACAACGTATTGTTTGTCTCGACCAGGGGTTCTCAGCTATTTTTCTTATCTATGGATCCCTTTGATGACTATTGTTTGCATTTTGGTGGACCCCCATAACCATTCGATGTTTAAAAACTAGTTTTATAGAAACTTCTTTAATAAATTCTGATGTTGATTTTCACCCGTATAGGTTTCACTCGTGTAGGTTTCACCCGTGTAGGTTTCACTCGTGTAGGTTTCACCCGTGTAGGTTTCACTTGTGTAGGTTGAACTATGTAAAATGTCAGAGAAAGAAACCTAGCAGTTTCACGCAATACATACCAATATATATATCTAAAGCAAAATGCTTTCCGGGGCTCTTAAAATACTATTATGGATTCTCAATTTACGATTTTGTTGCGTGAATCTCCAAAAATCTTATATGAACCTTTAGGGGCCATATGGATCCCGGTTTAGGACTACTGGTCTAGACAGATGCAGCACTGCTATGGCTGAACTATTTATGGGACTTGGGCTGTCAGTTTTGACTGTGTGTGGGATGGAGAGCGAGAGAGAGAGAGAGAGAGAGAGAGAGAGAGAGAGAGAGAGAGAGAGAGAGAGAGAGAGAGAGAGGGAGAGAGAGAGAGAGAGAGAAGAGAGGTCTACACGATAAGCATGTCACCCATCTAGCTCTTTCTGGAGGGTCTGACGTGAAGTATGAGCTGTCAGGTATAATTAATTGCAATTTACTTATAGAGTTCCTATCAATCAGTTGACTTGATATCCAGGATGTGAGGGTAGGGTTTTATAGTGTGTAGATGTGTGCTGGGTATTCGTGACAGGCAGTGGTCGGATGACCCAGTAGGTGCACAGAAGTTCTGGTAGAGGCCGGGTTTGGAGTGTCTGTGTTGGTCAGTGAGGAGTGTAGTAGATAGAGGAGGGTTGCAAAAGATTTGGGATGAATGTAAAAGTCAAAGTAAGTTGTGAGCGTTGAAGTTATCGAGGACGAGTGAAGGCGCGTGGCTTAGTGGTTAAGGGTATTCAGCTTACGATCGCAAAGTCGTGAGTTCAATTCCCAGCGACGCGTTATGTCATTGAGCAAGACACTTTAATTCACGTTGCTCCAGTCGATTCAGCTGGCAAAATGAGTAATACCTGTATTTCAAAGGGCCAGCTTTTCCCATTCTGTGTCACGCCGAATCTCCCTGAGAATTACGTTAGGAATTATAAGTGTCTCTGGAGTACTCAGCCACTTGTACGTTAATTTCACGAGCAGGCTGTTCCGTTGACTGAATCAAGTGGAACACTCGTCGTCGTAACCGACGGAGGACGATATTTTCAAAGGGGATTGAAGTGGTATTGATACCCTTTTCAAAAGCATTCGATGTCCTCGGTGTATTATGGTCGAAGAATTAGTGATGGCCGAAAGAGCTTAAAAAGCGGTAGGGGACACAGATATATTTGGCAGAATGGGGGACGGAGATTTCAATCAGAATAACCGTTGGACTGTGGGTTTGCTGGGGCACCGCATTGAAGAATTTT
>NC_068982.1:126977501-126980131 GCF_001194135.2 Octopus bimaculoides
TTAACAGTCTAGTTAATCAGAAATGTCAGAACTAACGGGGATTAATACGATATACACCGTTACAGCGCTAACTGTTTTCAACTGAATAGACGTCAGTGATTAGTAGAAATTATCGAAATAAGACAATTTTTAACGTGAATTAACTTCGAATAGAAAATTTTTTATCTGTTCTATACCACAAAATATACAAGTATACGAAGTTTGAAAGTGTTTCGGTACCAAAAACACTACATAAAAAATGTTGCTCGTCAAACCCCAAAGATCCAAGTATCTATCTATCTATCTATCTATCTATCTATCTATCTATCTATCTGTTATACACGATTCCTATTGATGTTTATTTTTACGATCCCTTTTGATCGAAAATCTAGTACCTTTCATTATTTTTTTTATTTTTTCATTTTTTCTATTTTCTTTTTTTTTCTTTCCTTCCTTCTCCTCCCCAAAAGAAAAGCCCTACTTTGTAACTTGTCCCCTCTGTGTTTAGCTCTGTGTGGCTAATAAAGAAACATATCTATAGGGTGCTAGTTACCTACCTACCTACCTACCTACCTACCTACTTGCTAATCCATCGATCCATCCAGCCATCCATCCGTCCCTCACACCAACCATCCATTCATCTATCCATCAAGCAAGCAAGCAATCTCTGCCTGTTGGTTAGTCACCTTCTTTTAAAACACACACACACACACGCACGCACGCACGCACACACACACACACACATACACACACGCGTACACGCATACACATACACACGTGTCGTTCACACGTTCATTCATTTATTCATTCATACACACGACAAGCAAATTCACTAAACAATAAAAATATTGTTAAAAACAGAAAACCCGATGCACACATTTACAACCACGACCTGCTAGAAATAACAGCCAAATCTCAAATTACACGCTACCGTCATGAAAGAGAGAGAGACAGAGAGAGAGAGAGAGAGAGAGAGAGAGAGAGAGAGAGAGAGAGAGAGAGAGAGAGAGAGAGAGAGAGAAAGATTTTGGATAATGTGTCCCACTTGGATAAAATGAACAATATGTTCCAAGGCAGTACTCTTGGAAAGACGTGATGGTCATGGCTGATCCTTGTTTTCTGCCGCCAAAGCTGACCAGGGACAAAACAACAACAGCAACAACAAGAAGCACACAATACATAGTATGTAGTGACTTACCGATGACTTTAGGCCATGTCCCACACTGTAGTAACAGATATAAAAAAACATATCTAATCTCGAATTGTAAACCGGGTTTGCGAAGAGATGTAGTTCTTTGGTGTAAGAACCAGATTCTTTTTAATGCACTAAAATCGCATGCCATATTTTTTTTTCATTCTTGACAAAAATTTCTCCATTGATATTGCATATGATCGATCTGTTACAGTTTCTTTGTTTATTTTTGCAATATTTTATATATGAATGTTATTGTCTGTTCATTGTGGCTGTTTGTCCCACGGGCAACCTTCGACGTTTTCTTTAAACCAATATTTTCACCCAATATATTTTTTTAACCCAATATTTTCACGCTATTAGTTTATATGTTTTCATATGCTTTCACGCTGTTAATTTATATGCTTCAAGATCCAATGTTCCAAAGAAGAATTATATGTGTGTGTATGTTAAAATGATTTCAGTATTGGCATTTTGTTTTTCAAGATTGAGATATCCAGACAGTCGAGAATTCAAAATTCATACTATCGGATGAAGACGAGTTTGTAACAATACAATTAATGATACAGTTAATTTGTAATGTACACCCGTGATTTAAACCACCTTAAAAAGCGTGGTGATATTACATATCTACAGATATTTATATCTTCTACAGAATGTGTAATAAATAAATATGTGTTGTGTTGTGAGTCCCGTTATATACTTAGTATTGACGTTTTTTTTCTTTTAGTTTAATAAATTCATTTGATATTGAGTAAATAAAGGAAGAAAATGTATTACGAATGAGTAAATTGTTGTATGAGATAATACGTAACAGAATTAACATTATATGTTACTTAACTGGGTTACTTATGTTGTTCATAGCAACAACCAGAATTAATTGTGAAATTATAAGAAACAGTGAGTGAGTGGAAGGGAGAGAACTATGTAAGGAATAAAATGATAAGGGGAAATTCTGTGCTTTGAGCAATGAAGTGAGGATACTGTGTAAATATAAAAAGATATTTACTTTTAACGAAAATCTTATTTATGTTTACTATATGTATGTGTATACATAAAGCACCGCGACGCGTAATCACGGGATGTGAGTTCGAATCCACAGCTAACCACCTACACTTTTTTCTGCAAAATAGGGGTAGCTTATCCTGTTCAGGCTATATTATTAGCATTATCCAGCGTTTGAGAATTTAAAATCACTTCTATATATGAGCATGTCTAGACATATACATACATACTTAATACATACATATACATATACACGCGCATATATATATATACATGCGCACATATGTATAAATATCCATACATACTTTCACACACATATACATACATATATACACACATATGCATGCACACACATATATACCTATACATACATATATATACACATACATACAAACAACCAAACATATATACATACATACATACATACATACATACATACATACATATATATATA
>NC_068982.1:126980723-126981755 GCF_001194135.2 Octopus bimaculoides
GCACCACTCTTTCCCACTGTTATAAATATTAACAAGTGCGGGCGTAGCAGAGAGCAGCCTGCTCTGTCATCACCTGACTGACTATTCCTTGCGCGGGTAAATTATCTCGTACCGTTCCCGCCAGGACGCAAACTGACCAACCGTAGCCCCTAATAAGGTCACGTGATAGTGTTTTTCTAATGCTTCTCTGGAGCCTACCTTCAACTATAAATAGCCTGCTAGATACCCGGCAAATTCGTCGCGGCTCAGATCTTAGATCTGGTCGTTCCGACCACACACGCGTAGCACAGCACAAACCAACCAACCAGTTTCCAGCGACGACATCAACACCATCGTACAACTACGAACTACAAGCATCGCCCCCGACGTCGCCAGCAGCAACACAACTCTATGTACTACCAGCATCGCCGCCAGCGTCAACATGACTCTACACGTACACAAGCTACCGACAGCTAACCGCAGCTTCTCTTCTCAGCCCTGTTTGTGTGAATCGCCTCACCACGAAATTAACAGACAAGAACCCAGCCTGCGAAGAACATCTGTATTCAAGAACCCGGCCCGGCATTGAAGCCCTAACATCACGACGAGTGATCGCTCTGCCCTAACGCTTTAACTTCTTATATACAGACACTTACCACTGTGTACTCTAACTAAGAACTGGTGTAATACCAATACGTGTTACTGACTCTATTCTATACTATGTATCACTTACATTCACATACATCTATTACTTGCACACATTCTTTTCTTTACATGACGGCCTGTCTATATTGTGGTTTATTATGTCGCATTCACACACACACAGACATACAGTTTAATGCTCCAATAAATCTTACTGTTATACATTTCTATCGGTTGCGTCCTATCTTGTCCTTCCTGGCATTTACGAATTCTTTATGTTATAGAATTATAACATAATATCATTCATATATTTTTGTGTTCGACCGTATGACGCGTTAATAAAGGAGCCTGTTTTTCCATTCGTCACCATTTCTCCTTTTGGTTCGCACGGTCGTTCTTACATATATATAT
>NC_068982.1:126981815-126989907 GCF_001194135.2 Octopus bimaculoides
CTAAAGTCCCTTAAAGGATGCAAGCATCCTAGTTCACCGGTTTATAACAGCGTTCAGAGAAAACCAAGTATATGAATTTATCACCGAAACGTGTAGGCATTTAAATAAACCTTTTTAAATAAGAAAACGAAGAAAATGGATGAAAATTTACGTTCAGATGTTTTTATTTAAAGACATTCAAATTCACACATAGAAATTCTTACCTACAGCTGTTTTCATACATAGTTCTTTAATTTCAGAAATAAAATTCCATATTCGAAACCAGTGTGTGTGTGTGCGTGTGTGTGTGTGTGTGTGTGCGTGCGCGCGTGCGCGTGTATATATGTATGTGTATACATATACACATATATATCCCCTATTTCATCTGATAGATTAATAATAATAATAATAATAATAATAATAACAATAATAATAATAATAATAATAATAATAATAATAATAATAATAATAATCCTTTATACTGGAAGCACAAGGCCTCAAATTTGGGGGAAGGGACTAAGTCGATTACATCGACCCCAATGCTCATCTGATACTTATTTAATCGACCCCGAAAGGATGAAAGGCAAAGTCAACCTCGGCGGAATTTAAACTCAGAACGTAACGACACGATTTCGCCCGACGTACTAACTATTCTGCCAGATCAACGCCTTAATACTGCTGCTGCTGCTACTACTACTACTACTACTACTACTACTACTACTACTACTACTACTAATAATAATAATAATAATAATAATAATGACGATAATGTTAGGAAAATATTTAGCTTCTGACCATTAGTTATTGATCAGATGCTAAATGTTTTTGAAACCAAACGTTCTCAGTCTGTATGGTTTCCAAGCAAATGACATATGGAACCTGTCAAACAAGTTTACGCAGAGTAACGGATTTACACAGGTCAACAAGATGCTTTTAGTGTTGAATCGTCAGGCAACTATAAATAAAGAATAATCAATAATTAAGAAAGTGATAAAGCGGGCGGAAAAAAAAAGAATATTGTTGTTAAAGGGAAGTAATTAATATTAAATGCATTAAACTTCTTCAGATTTATTCCCCTTGTCACATTATTATTACTGTTTCACCCTGAGGTAAAAAAAAAATCTTTTATAATCAAATACTATTCCCAAGAAATTTTGTCAGAACTAAGACATTTTTGTCTTGATTTTAAACTAATTACTCAGAATAAAAAGACAGGACATTCCTTAAATGGAAATTAGGTTCCTTAAAACAATAAAAACCCACTTCTGATGTACCTGTGCACTCTTTGCTCTTTATGTCTCTTTTCCTGTTCACTTTTCTGTCTTCTTGTGTTTTATCCTTCGTGCTATGCATGAACTGGTTTGGCTATCATCGTTATCTTTCTTTATTTGATTTATTACCGCTTTCTGTTTCATCTTTTATATCTTGCAACGAGTTGAAGTACATCTAAGTTGAAGTAAACTATTATCAACGGAAAGCGATACTTATTTAGCGCTCAGGGAGGCAGGGCGAATAAAGTGTAAAGTCAAGCAATGGATTTGATCTTAGAACATTAAGACACGCAAATAAGTACTGCAACACATTCTATCCGATGGTTTTGTACCGATTGTGGCATTCATTGTCTTCTTCAAACATGTTGTTGGCACTCCGTCGCTTACGACGACGAGGGTTCCAGTTGATCCGATCAACGGAACAGCCTGCTCGTGAAATTAACGTGCAAGTGGCTGAGCACTCCACAGACACGTGTACCCTTAACGTAGTACTCGGGGATATTCAGCGTGACAAGGCTGACCCTTTGAAATACAGGCACAACAGAAACAGGAAGTAAGATGAGAGAAAGTTGTGGTGAAAAAGTACAGCAGGGTTCGCCACCATCCCCTGCCGGAGCCTCGTGGAGCTTTAGGTGTTTTCGCTCAATAAACACTCACAACGCCCGGTCAAGGAATCGAAACCGCGATCCTATGACCGCGAGTCCGCTGCCCTAACCATTGGGCCATTGCGCCTCCACTCTTCAAACACACTAAATATTATTAAGAATATTTTCATGTCTTCCATTGGCACAAGGTTATACATCTGTATGTAAGTGGCATAGTTCACGGAATAGTTAACCGAACATATCAAGCGCCAGTTATATTATCTAGTGATAGGGGAAAGGTAAAGCCAATTGGATTTGAAACCCTGAGCGTGGAGTGTATTGACTCTGGAAAGAGAATCGGTTTCGGTATTTGCATAGTAACATTTCTAAATAGGCAACTAGTATTTACCCATTGCAATTCTAGAACTACCATTAAACTTGAATTAGACACACTGTCTTTTTACATTACCCTACGACGACGACCACCACCACCACCACCACCACCACCACCTTTACGGTCTGGCTGCCGCCTTAATGCTGGTAGTTTCACTCGTCACACCGAGCTCAACTTAATCATTAAGCGAGCCCTGGCTCGGGTTAATATTTCCTCAGTTCTGGAGCCGACGGGATTATCCAGAAGTAATGGGAAGAGACCAGACGGTCTTACCCTCTGTTCCTGGGCAAGAAGTAGGTGCCTTATCCGGGACGTGACACTCTGTGACCCCTTTTTGTCCCTCCCACATCCTGGATGCTGCGGTAAATGGGAAGGTCACTCCTCCGTAGCTGAACGGAACAAAATCCTGAAGTATCGGGACCTATCTGTGAATTATCTCTTCCAGCCAGTGGCGTTTGATATGTTTCGAGGGGATGGGCCGCTAACAGCGAAGTTTTTTTCATTGTTGGCAGCTCACCATACCGAGATATTAAGTGATGCCCGTAAGGGTGCTTGGCTGTTCCAATGCCTTAACCTCGCTTTCGCCCGTGGTAATGCCGCGAGTGCGTTGGCTTGTTTCAGTAGGTTTCGTCAAACCTTGTGGCTTGCGACCAATTGAGGTATTTGGTGTCGCATTGACGCTTTTCCCTTTTTTCTTTCTTTTCTGTTTTTCTTTTTTCTGTTTTTCTTTTTTCTTTCTTGTTCTTTCCTTGATCCTCTTCTTCCATTTTTTATTTTTGAACATTAGATAAATGGATATAAGCACACCAACAATGAACTAAAAGTTGGAGGAGGACGGCATAAACTACCTGCATCAACTTGCTATAAAAGCAGGTAGTAATTTTACCTTGTACTTATTCTTAGTGCAAGTTTTGAAAAGTGCAGTTAGATTTTAACAGTAATTTTTTCAAGGCTATAATGGAAGTGACAAAGGAGCATATTCGGCATATTTTGCTTTAAGAGTTCAGTAAAGGCAACAACGCAATTGAAAGTGTAAGGAATATTAATGCAGTATATGGGGATTCGACAATAAGCATAAGCCAGTGGCAATGGTTCCAGAAATTCTGAGCCAGAAACTACAGCCTACAAGACGAGCCTCGTCTTGGAAGATCAGTAGAACTCGACGAGGGCGTCCTGCAAATCCTGGTGGAACAAAATCTCATTGTAACTGTTTAGGAACTAGCAGAGAAGCTTGGATTTGGTCATTCAACTATTCGTCGACGCCTGTGTTCTATCGGAAAAGTTAGCAAATTGGGTCAATGGGTTCCTCACAAATTTTCCGAGTCTAATCGCGCGCAGAGAGTGAATGTGTGCTCTTCTTTGGTGTCACGAATGAACCTTTTTTCGGACCGAATAGTGGCTGCTGATGAGAAATAGGCTCTCTATAAAAATGTCAAGCGCCGAAGACGCTTGGTAGGGAAAGGAGAAACACTGGCACTCCAGGCTAAAGAAGGCCTTCGCCCACGTAAGGTGTTGTTATCTGTATGGTGGGATATGAAAAGTTTAGTCCACTCTGAACTTTTAAATCCAAACCAAACGATAACAAAGGCGATTTACTGCGAGCAGCTTGAGCGGCTTAAGTCAGCGCTAGAAGAAAACGACCATCTTTGGTTTCAAGACGAAAGGTATTCTTCCATCAGGATAATGATCGGCCACATACAGCGTGGAAGACATTCCAAAGGCTAGAGCAGTTTGAATGGGAAACGATGCCCCACCCACCATATTGTGCCTGACATTGCCCCATATGATTATCATTTATTCCGCAGTCTTCAAAATCAGTTGAATTCTCTAGATGAGATCAGAACAGTATTGGCGGAGTATTTTTCGTCAAGGACAAGTGAATTTTGGAAGAGGGTCCTTGCAAGTTTACCAGATAGATGGAAGAACATAGCAGAAAATGAAGGAGAGAATATTGTAGATTAAAAAATAATTTTGTTTATCTTAATTTTTTAAAATAGAAGAAGTATAAAACACCGCATTATTTATGGGATGGCCCAATAATTTAAAATTGATATTAATATATTTCACTGTTGTTATTCAAGCGGAAAAATTATGAACGACACCAGGAATTTGACACTGTCGTGCGTTCGCAAATGATTTTTGTTGTGAAATAAATAATTCATCTAATGTAAATTTTTTGTGCTGTCTGGGGAGAGTCATTTTGTCTTTACGCCTTATTAACTAACAAACTCGCCGGTTCGATTTCCACTCAGTTTATTTATATATTCATTTTTCTCTTTCAGAATTTTCGTTGCTTCTTGCAACCTTCTCAATAGTTGTTGACAGTCAATAACTATTGAGAAGTTTGTAAGAAGCAACGAAAACTCCGGAAGAGAAAAAAATAAATATATGTATTAATTGAATGAAAATCGAACCGGTGAGTGTGTTAGTTAATAAGGCGTAAAGACAAAATGACGCTCCCCAGACACAACAAAATTTGCTTCAATACCTGAATTCACATAAAGAATCTTGCAAACTAGATATAAAAACGAAGTAAATTTATTGTTTCGTTTTTGGATTTGGTTTGCAAGATTCTTTATGTCTGTTCGAGTCAAAGCTATTGAAATGGTTGCAAGACGCAACGAAAATTTTAGAAAATAAAGAAGGAAATAAGTGGAAATTTTACCAGTGTGTGTGTTAAATTATAAGACACTAAAAAAGAATGACTCTCCCCAGACACGAAAGTCAATTTATTGAATTACACTTAAAACTTTATGCAAGGGAGGTAACTTTGAAAAACGTCTAAGGGACATAATTACTACGTTCTTGTGAGTACGCCAATTTAATGAGTAGGCGTTGGCAGAATGAATGAATGAATGAATAAAAAAGGTGACATGCAGGATTTCTGCCAGCTCGTCATATTCTAAGTTTAAATACTGTTGGGGTCAACATTGTCTTTCATCCTTTTCTAGAATCCTTAAAATGTGTCAGTCAAATACTGGGGTCGAAGTAATCGACTAACTCTCCACCATTTCAAAATTACTGGCCTTGGGCCTACATCAGAAGCCATTAATATGCTTACAAAAACATAAAAAAAAACAAACGTAAGTATACAAGTATGAGGCGAAGGTAAAATTTATAATCATGGATTATTAACTGTATTTAATTAATTTTTCTTTTTTATTTTCATGGGCACCAACCTTCAGCCATATCTTGGTTTCATGCTGAGCTCACTAGCGAAGCTTAACCTTCTCTCTAGTTATGAAAGTAGAGACACAACAATACCTTTCGGAGATGAAAAATTTAATTTTTTAGTGTCTGAATAATTCAGAAACTACTTCCACATTTTAAACAAAGTAATTATAAGTAAATGTAAAATTTAGTTACAGTATGCTTCGAGAATGCCGTCTCCTTAGGAAGGAGTTTATCTCGCTTTCTGAAGCGCTTAAGCGACTGAGAATACAAGACTCCCTAGATCCTGGACAAATGAGTTTTGTACGGTTAATCCCATCCAGCTGCTGCTGATATTTATTTTCAGTTGGATAGATAGATGAAACACGAAATGAAATTTCTTGTTCAAGGACTCAGCACATCGCTTGGACCACTTATCTTGTCCGCACGCAACTAATGATAAGTTATTGGGTAGATCTTTCTGTAACAAGTTGAAGAGGTTGTCTTTCTCTTTGTCCTCTCACTGTTTCTCTGTCTGTCTGTGTCTCTGTCTGTCTGTGTCTCTGTCTGTCTGTGTCTCTGTCTGTCTGTGTCTCTGTCTGTCTGTGTCTCTGTCTGTCTGTGTCTCTGTCTGTCTGTGTCTCTGTCTGTCTGTGTCTCTGTCTGTCTGTGTCTCTGTCTGTCTGTGTCTCTGTCTGTCTGTGTCTCTGTCTGTCTGTGTCTCTGTCTGTCTGTGTCTCTGTCTGTCTGTGTCTCTGTCTGTCTGTGTCTCTGTCTTCTCTCTCTTTCTCCCATCTGTATAACCGTTCTTCAGTATTGAAAACTGTTCTTCAGTATTCAATGAACTTAGCCCTGCATAATGTTTTCTGGTGATTTTTGTTTGTTCAAGGACTTCAATGTTTGTTACTTCATCTATATACGATCTCTTCAGCACTCGTCCAAGGGACCACGTATCTATAGCATAAATAAGCTTCTTTGCACATGTTTGTTGATGTTCAAATTCACAGAACTGTCTGTAATAATGACTTCTATGTATGTCTCTAGAACTCTTTTCCCTGTAGTGAATGATGGCCCTTTATTTGACAGTAATATATCTGATATTATCAAAAGCAGCTCTGAGCTGTCCAATCATTGACGGAATACCTTTATTGTTTTTCTAATCTGATGTAATGATTGTTAACACTGACAATAAATCACTATTAATTTGACATGAACTGGTGACACTATTAATTTGACATGAACTGCGTGGCACCTTGGGCAAGTGTCTTCTACTATAGCCTCGGGCCGATCAAAGCCTTGTGAGTGAATTTGGTAGACGGTAACTGAAAGAAGCCTGTCTTATGTATGTATATATATATGTGTGTGTGTGTGTGTGTGTGTGTGTGTGTTTGTTGCCCCCACCATCGCTTGACAACCGATGCTGGTGTGTTTACGTCCCCGTAACTTAGCGGTTCGGCAAAAGTGACCGATAGAATAAGTACTAGGCATCCAAAGAATAAGTCCTGGGGTCGATTTGCTCGACTAAAGGCGGTGCTCCAGCATGGCCGCAGTCAAATAACTGAAACAAGTAAAAGAGTAAAGAGTAAAGAGAGTCTAGTCATGTGAATGAGATCCTATAAATGTTCATATATAACACAACTGTCAGTGTGCAGCCAATATCCCAATCCCGATACTTTCGTATATTATTTATAACTGACATTAATTACTTTCACCCACTACCGTCTTAGGACGCGTGTGTATTGTATAGTTTCTCAGGGGCCTCACAAGCCCAGAGACCCAATTCTGATCTATATCTACTGTGGCTTGCTGTCAGTAAATAAATACTATAGAGCTCACTGTATTGATTTGTCTGCAGTTCTCTCAGGCCTAGGCACTTAATTCCTGATCTATCCATGCTGTGGCTTGTTGTCAATAAAGACATATTACAGGGTCCAATGCGTTGATTTGCCCGCGGGTCTCTCTGACCTCTCAAGCTTAGGGGCCCAATTCTGATTTATCCATGTTGTGGCTTGCCGCCAATGAATAAATGCTACTGGGCCCGGTACATTGATTTGTCCGGGAGCCTATACTGCTACTAAGACGATTCAGCCTCCACCATCTACATATGAAGAGCACTTTGAATTCCGTAAAACAACAACAAAATAAACTCATATATATTCACATCATAAATTCTCTTTTACATGCATACACACTTCTCCATGAGGTGTTTAATACTTTTGCTACCATACTTTTCTTGGAATACGCTGTTTTTATTTCATTACTTCTTTTAATTTATAGTTTTAGAAAATAAATTTATCGTTATTAAGCTCATATTTACCATAAATTAACTCGGAATTTTGATGGGAAGTTTTAATTTAGATAGTTTTAAATATGAAGTTAATATCACAGAACCAGGGGTGGTGTAGGATAGCGAAGTGGGACGATTGGGCACAGCTGTTTGGACGCTGGCAATTTGGCACGGTTGACTGGAGACTCAACCTGTTTTGGCGACAGTTAAGCAAAGAAAACACGCATTAGAACGTCGGAAGAATGCTTTGTGGTATTTCTTTTAGCCCTTTTAATTCTGAGTTCAAATCCTGCCGAGATCAACTTTATCGTTCACCTTTCCGGTGAGTCGATAAAATAACATACCAGTTGGTATCGGCTAACCGCTTTCCTTGAAAACTGATGGTTTGCCCCTAATTTAGAAACCACCATTACCCTCCTCCTCCTAC
>NC_068982.1:126990138-126992053 GCF_001194135.2 Octopus bimaculoides
CCTCCCCTCCTCCTCCCCATCATCACCACCACCACCATCATCATCATCATCATCACCGTCGTCGTTGTAGTGCAGAGACAGTGGATTAGCAATATTGTGACCGAGGAAGTCATTGGGGGATAAAATGAAGAATGTGGGAGGTACGGTGAAGCCCCTAAAGTACACCATAATAGATGAAATGTAAATCGTGACGCATACACTTTTCCACAAGATGATTGAGAAATGGAACCCTTAGGCGACAGCTTGCTTTCAAGATTTACATTCCTAACAAGATTGCAAGCTTTGTTGATGTCAAGAGTAACACTATTGTCCTCACCGAAATACTCAATGTAGGAAATCATTATTAAGAAAGGAAAGAAACTTAAATTGACACCAAATGGGTGGAGTTATTTATGATTGCTTCCATCAGTCTTCTGATGATAGGCGCAAGCATAGTTGTGTAATTGGCTTCCGCAGGTGGCTGCGGAGGTCATGGGGGAAAATTATTTCTACAGGGTGATGGATTTCTTTACTAAGGAAGAATATAATATTATCATTTATGGGACCCCGGCTTGCGACAGCAGGCTTGCTTGCAGGCGGCAACAGACTTAATCGGCCAGTTGGCAGAAACGTTAGCACGCCGGGCGAAATGCTTAGCGGTATTTCGTCTGCCATTACGTTCTGAGTTCAAATTCCGCCGAGGTCGACTTTGCCTTTCATCCTTTCAGGGTCGATAAATTAAGTACCAGTTACGCACTGGGTCGATGTTATCGACTTAATCCCTTTGTCTGTCCTTGTTTGTCCCCTCTATGTTTAGCCTCTTGTGGGCAATAAAGAAATAAGAGACTTAATCGGGGAGGCAGAGTAAGCGGTCTTAGCGCCTCGATTTGAGCTTGGAGATTGGTAAGAGGCTCAGCGCCTTAATTTGTAATTATTGTAAGAGGTTCAACACCTCGTTTGTGTTTTTTAAAAAAAGAACAATGTTATCGGGAAGTAACAATCGGCAGGCGTTGGCTGCTTCCCCCACCAACCATCTCTTTTTCATTCCATCATCATCATTGTGTCTGTGTCCAGCCCGCAAAGCTTCATCAATGACTTTATGGCAAATGTAATGAGATAAAGAAGCCTCTTCCCAACCACATGGTTCCAGGTTCAGTCCCACTACGTATAACCTTGCGTAAGTGTCTTCTACTATAGCGTCAGGCCGACTAAAGCCTTGTGAGTGGATTTGGTTGACGGAAACTGAAAGAAGCCTCTAAGATATATATGCGCGCACGTGCGTGTAAGTGTGTGTCTTTGCGTCTGTGTTCGTTTCCCCACAACTGCTTGACAACTGGTATTGGTATGTTTACGTCCCGATAACTTAGCGATTCGGCAAAAGATAGAATAAGCATGAGATGAAATAAGTACCAGGCTTTAAAAATTTACGTGAGTACTCGGGTCGATTCATTCGACTAAAAGTTCTTCAAGGCGTTACTCCAGCTTGGCCGCAGTCCAATGACTGAAACAAATAAAAGAGAACAGAAAAAAGGTAAGAGATAGAAGTAGCGACAATTCAGTAGCAGGCAGGAATGCAGGACTGTTGTGTTCTATACAGAAAGGGTTAACGTGAAAGAGAAGGAGTCAACCCAAAAGCTCCTTAATTGAAAATAATACAGGAAACCCCCATCATGATTGGCCGCTTTGTTGGGTTGGTTGATGGGAAAAGTTTTTCCCATCGCATTTGCATTGAACTTACTGAGTGTAATGAGCTCAAAAAGTGATGAATTACATAGATGTTCTCAGGGCAGCATGAAGTATAACGAGAAATTTCGAAGACCGGTTAATGACAGGTGATAAACTTAGAGGTCTGAAGAAGCGGGACAGTTTTTGTCAGCGAAATACCAAGTCTTTCTAGTTGGATATATATATATATATATATATATATATATATATA
>NC_068982.1:126992821-126993654 GCF_001194135.2 Octopus bimaculoides
TCACATATATATGTGAAATATATATATGGGAGGGGGGGGGGGCACAAAGGCCATAGAAACCGGGAAACCGGGCCCATGAGCCTGGTTAGGCTTTAAAATGGCGCATAAATAAAATAATAATATACTCGTGAGAGAAGCAAAATGTGGGAGAATAGATTCTTTACAGGTGCAGACATCACCTTCCAGAAATAAACTGCAATAATAACGAATGTAGTCGAGAGAGTAGATGTATGTTAAGGGTAGAGGAGTATTGATTTGTCTCAAAGACGTTTAAAATGTGTGGTTCGCATGTTTGTAGAAGTGGTATGTTACATCAAGGGTGAACTGATATAAGAGGGATGGACGGATATTGGCGAAATGAGATTTTTCCAGTGGATTGTGTTGTTGCTATTACTGACAATATGTGTGTGTGTGTGTGTGTGTGTGTGTGTGTGTCTGTGTGTGTGTGTGTATGTGTGTGTGTGTGTTTGTGTGTTTAACTGTTTGAAGAAGGTAAGGCAACTACTGTTTAAATATTTATAGTCTAATTAGCAAATCAGGTATTTCGAAAGATTTTACAGCAGAATAAAGATAGTAAGGTGAATGGACACACACGCACACACACACACACACACACGCTCACACATATACACACATACATATATATACATACAGACACATGCCCCCCCCCACACACACATGCACACATATACACACAAACACACATATACATACATATATATAATACAGACACATGCTCACAAGCACACGCACACACACACACACGCACACACACACACACGCACACACACACACACGCTTACATATATATACATACAGACACATGCCTCCCC
>NC_068982.1:126994281-126996993 GCF_001194135.2 Octopus bimaculoides
AGAGTTAGGGTTAGGGTTAGGGTTAGGGTTAAAGCAAATTTAAAATGAAAAAAGCAAATAAAACGAAGAATCGCTTGTTTATGTAGTCGGCACTTAATGTATATCGGCTGAATGGACGTCAGTGATTGGTTGAAATTATCGAAATAAGACAATTTTTTACATGAAATAAATTCGAATACAAAAATATTTTTGTGTTCTATAACACAAAATAGATAAGTATACGAAGTTTGAAAGTCTTTCGGTACCAAAAGCACTACGTAAAACATTAATGAAAAATGTGGCCCCCGTTTTAAAAAAGATCCCATGTGTGTGTGTGTGTAACACAATACTCGCTCTGCTCCAACATAAAACAATATTTCCTTAATAATGGTTTATTTGATTTTGATTATCATTATCTTCTTTCTAAGCAACCGCAACATAACTAAAACATGTTTGATCATGTTTTGCTGTTTAAGTTGAACTAATGCTATTACGTATTCATTTAATATAAATGTTTTTAACTCGCTTCAGTTTTTCACGTTTCCTTCATGAAAAAAAAAAATTATCTTCTTTGGGACAACAATAGTGTGCCATCTCATAAATTGATAGAAAATTAATTAACGATGCTATTAAATTAAGTTTCTATGTGGGGGAGTGAAAGAAGATATGAATTATGACCGTTTCTGTTTTTTTATTGACGGATTGTATGACTGCATATATAGTTATTAAATAGCCGAGTCAGCGGTGTACGAAGTAGGAGTCTAAAGGGATAAATAGAATAGGTCGTTATGGACGCAGGCATGGCTGTATTGTAAAGATTACTTATTAACCTGGTGGTTCAGTCCCACTGCACGAGACTTCGAGCCTTCTACTATAGCCCCGGGCCGCAATTTTTTTTTTCCCCACCAGAGTTCCGGATCCCAATAATGAATTCATTTGCGTACAGCCAATCAGAGCTCACCTTTACCTTGTTGTCAAGTTAACAAACACACTTTACCAAGTAAACTCAGGACGATGAACGGTGTAAGTCGACATATCAAGTTATGCCTGATTTTAGGAGACAAGTAATTAGATAGGTTTGCTTCTCTACCTATTATCGGATTTTGTTAGGGCCCCATATGGTAAAGATGTGGATGGGAAAAACTGTGGATAGAGGGTGGTGTTCTAGCAACCCTCTCCCCTTACTGTCTTACAAAGTAAACAACAACACAAATAATTACGCAGAGGCAGCCATAGTTGAAACAAGAACAAGAACAACAAGCATTCTTAAAAGAGAAAAGAAACAAGGTCATTCCTTACCCAAGTGACCTTATCTTATCGCCATCCCATATGCGCGCACGCCGACCGGTGCCTTAGAAACGAACCTGAAAGACGGAAACTGCATGGAAGTCCGGTGTATATATATATATGTACTAGATATATAGTATTTAGTATAGCGAAGGGTATTCTATCCAGAGAAATTAGCGGGAGGACTGAATAATACGATATGAATGCCCCTCACTATACTGAATTGTATATATCTAGTACAAAGCTCTTACCTGTCTATTTTTCTCTCACCTGAATGTATTTTTTATTCCTCCTCTCAGTATTTGCACAACTTTGGAACTGCTAGCATTCATTTTCCTTCACTATGGAGTGCTGCATAACCGTTCTTTCCTTCCTTTCACCATGGTGCACTACCTAAACATCCTTTCTGCTCATGGATTTACCAACAGAATACCCGATCTAACTGGATTTAATTGAACCCATTCCACCCTCCTGAACATAATGGACCACAATAAATATCATTGATAAAGAACTTTCTCCCACTGTCTAACACATATCTCTCAGATGTCAGAATACCCAAATTACAAAGTCTTCGCTAGATACAATGCTCCGATAGCTGGGATATCCCAGAAACAACTGTCAGAGACTATTTTTTACTATTTTTTACCATTCGTTATGTAGTTAAATTAGACCGAATTGAATTAAATTAAATGTCCTTGTCATATTTTGCCTAATTGTTTGCCTTCCCTCACTATTTTAACCTACACCTACCGACTCAAAGGGAAGCCACCTTTAGCCGTTGTGAACAAGGCAATCACATAACCACAATTTCAACTGCTGTTCAAACTGGAATTTTGGTGGTGCACCTTTTTAAGCACTCCGGACACATACCTTTTAGTTTGAGTCATCCAGACGAAAACACCCCATATCCTTTATATGTATGTATGTATGTATGTATGTAGATTTGTATGTCTTGTTTTATGTATGTCTTCTCTTGCATATACTTGCATATCTAGACATTCTCATATATACTTAAATGATAAACTTTTGGAAAGTTTTACAGATTTTTACAGTTCCAGTAATAACTTGGATCTGCAGTCTTCGAATCAGCTTTCTCCTTTCTGGTTTTGAGAAGCCTAATTTCTAAAGACTGGTATTCAGGCAATGTGCTACATATTCCAAAGCCCCAGTAATCACAGACGTAAATCTCAACTTGTACTCTGGATAGAGTAACAGCAGATTTACATGTGACCGCGTGTGTATCGTTTGCGATTTTCTTTCTCCGTCTTCCCTTCTTTGGACTTTTTCTATATTTCTGATGAAGAGCTCTGCTCGAAACCTGAAATTCTCTTTCCTTTCCTTTCCTTTCCTTTCCTTTCCTAAGCGTCCAATAACACAGTACTTGTTCCACGTACTCGCGTTGTTGTTTTTTCTTGCTTGTTCTTGTTTAGATTGAATATATATATA
>NC_068982.1:126997759-126999961 GCF_001194135.2 Octopus bimaculoides
ACACACACATACACACTTACGTACGTACGTACGTATGTATGTATGTATGTATGTATGTATGTATGTATCTATCTATCTATCTATCTATCTATCTATCTATCTATCTATCTATCTGTGTGTTTGTCCCCTACCACTCGAGAGTCAATGTTGGTTTGTTTACGTCTTCGTAAATTAGCAGTTTGGAAAAATAAATCTATTAAATAAGTATCAAATTTGAAATGAGTGCCGCGGCCATTTTGTTCGATTAACTTTTCCAAGTTGTACTCCAGAGTATCTACAGTTCAATTGCCGAAACAAGTAAAATATTAAAACAGTAAATTGTAATTTAGTAGACTCTTATTGAATACAGCCTGGTGTGTATTTGAATACACCCTGATACTTACTTAATCAGGCCTGGAAAAATGAATGCTAGACGGCCTCTAAGAAAGTTTGTTGTTAAATGAAAATATACTGAAACATTTCATCCTATACGTAATTGCTTCTCCTACTCTGTTACTTTTCATTCAGTGACAGCTCTCCAGCAAGGTGAAGAGCCAGCAAACTCGTTAGCACGCCGGGAAAAAATGCTTAGCTGTATTTCGCTCGTCTTTACGTTCTGATTTCAAATTCCGCCAAGGTCAACTTTGCCTTTCAGCCTTTCGGAGGTCGATGAAATAGGTACCAGTTGAACTTTAGAGTCGATGTAATCGACTAAACTCCTCCTCTTAAACTGCTGGCCTTGTGCCAAAATTTGAAATCAATATGACAGTTCTCTTTACAGAATCTGGTGCTTGCATGTCAAGACATTGCTTATTTAAAGCGATTAGTTTTAGCTTTTAGACTGACCATCTTTTATATATCGTGTACCGTTAGTATTACGACATCTATTTTATTTACGTACGCACATCGAGTTACGCTTGATTTCCTTCCACTTATAATCCTACCATTTAAAATAAGCTGATCGTGTGACAAACTACATTTCCCTAGCAGCTGAATATTCAACCGAAAGGACGTCTAATCTTATCCCACTGACATCACTCAAACACTTTTCACGTGCAGGGCAGCTCCTACGTGTAATGGGGATAACTCCGCCTTCTTAAAACAAAATGTAAAATCAGAAAGTATTTCCAAGTGCCGCTCCCCCGTATAAAATTATAGTTACCTCTTCCTAGATATAAGGTAAAAGCTGGAAGGAATTTTCTTGTTTGTGTACTTAATTGAGAACAATATTACTCTAACCTTAATTGCTGAGACCCCCTTCGGTCATGACTGACCATGGGATTGCACCTAGAGGCACAAGTCCGGGCAAGGTTGTTTATGGAAGACCAGCAGTCGCCCATGCATACCAGCCTCCCCTCTCCACGCCACCGGAGTTATCCAAGGGAAAGGCAAATGGGCCGATACAGCTTGGCACCTGTGATGTCGCAACTCATTTCTACAGCTGAGTGAACTGGAGTAACGTGAAATAAAGTGTCTTGCTCAAGAATTCAACACGCAGCCCAGTCCGGGATTCGAATTCACAACCTCACAATCGTAAGCTCGACGCTCCAACCACTGAGCCATGCGCCTTCACTAATTATTACATGAAATAATCATAAAGCACACGACTTAGCGATTAGGGGTATTCGGCTCACCTTCTTAAAGTCTTGAGTTCGAAACCCGGTGGTGCGTTGTGTCCTTCAGCAAGACATTTCGCGTTGTTCTAGTCCACTCAGCTGGTAAAAATGAGTAGTATCTGTCACATTGTGTGTCACACTGAATCTCCCTGTGTACATTAAGGGTACGCAGGTCTGTGGAATGCACAGCCACTTGCGCGTTAAATTCACGAGCAGGTTACACTGTTGATCGAATCAGCTGGAACACTCGTCGTAGTAAATGACAGACAGCCTGGCCGATTATATTTACATTTAGTATTTAATTGAAAATAAAGTTCTCTTTAGTAATGATGCAGTCTTGTTAAAATACTAAATATATGAAAGTGTAAAATTTAATATTCACTTTAATTGACTTTATTTTACTGCAAGAAATGGTTTTTCTTTCGTTTTTATACAAAGATAGGCGCAGGGGTGGCTGTGTGGTAAGTAACTTGCTTACCAACCACATGGTTTCGGGTTCAGTCCCACTGCGTGGCACCTTGGACAAGTGTCTTCTACTATAGCCTCGGACCGACCAAAGCCTTGTGTGTGGATTTGGTCGATGGAAACTGAAAGAAGCCCGTCGTAT
>NC_068982.1:127000004-127002131 GCF_001194135.2 Octopus bimaculoides
TGTGTGTGTGTGTGTGTGTGTGTGTGTGTGTGTGTGTGTGTGTGTCTGTGTTTGTCCCCCAACATCGTTTGACAACCGATGCTGGTGTGTTTACGTCCCCGTAACTTAGCGGTTCGGCAAAAAGAGACCGATAGAATAAGTACTGGGCTTACAAAGAATAAGTCCTAAGGTCGATTTGCTCGACTACAAAGGCGGTGCTCCAGCATGGCCGCAGTCAAATGACTGAAACAAGTAAAAGCATAAAAGAAAAGAATACACTCAATTCAGTCCTTTCCGAGTTGTTTAAGCAACTTGTCTTGTCACTGAAGGATCAATGGTGTCGTATGATAGTGGGAGCGTATCAAAGAGATTGTCATGCCAGACATAATCGAAGGCCGTGAAACTTGCATGTGTGATGACATTACAAAGGCGTGACAGAACACTAGTCTGTGACATGGAAAAACTTATCTCCAGTACACAAACACACACACACACACACACACACACACACACACACACACACACACGCACACTACTAGTGATCTCTGGGAGAGACACAAAGTGTTAGAAAAGCTGATTGTGAACGAATGTTCCTATCATTTTTGATGTATTGTAAATGAGAGCGATAGGTCGATAGTTAGTGAATTTAATCTTGCTGCTCTTGGGAATGGGACGTACCGTCAGAAAATAGCGTGTTTCTAAAGATCAGGATGGATCCCTAAAGAAAGTGAAAGAATTCAGTGAGGATAGAGGATAGCTCATGGGTGCACTATTTGAGCATAATGGAAAATATAGGTTATGTCATGCTGTCGATTTCTAGAAAGAACGGAATAGATAAACTGGTAGACACTTGGATGTGAGACAACCCTATAAATCCAGGTGGTGTTTACTTGGGATTTTAAATAAGGATCTATATCTTCATGGAAGTACCGACTAACATCCATATTCCCTGGAAAAAGATGAGTTGTGAGCATTATTCTCACGCCTGTATTCTACCTTTACTCACCACTAACTAGAAAATTTCAAAACTTCGTAGTAAGTTAACAGAAAAAACAAAGAAATACGTGAATTCTATGCAGCTTTTTTCCTTATAATTTCTTAGCCACCGGAGATATTTTCGTACTCGGGAAGTATATGTCTACGATGGAGTGAAGAAAGAAAATTATGGAAGAGTCTTGTTGAATGTGTGAATTGTGGAGCTAGAAGAAAAGCAATAAGGTGGGAAACTTCGCATGTGTACCGCATACGCAACCATCTTGGCAGGAAGACTTTGCGAAGTTGAAAGGGACACTCTAGAAAAAGGTAGTCCGACAGGATTTGTGGACTTGAGTAGATTTTCTTCTTCTTCTTCTTCTTCTTCTTCTTCTATATACATATATACGACGGGCTACTTACCACACAGCCACTCCTGCGATTATTTATATATATAATTTTTAAAATGTGTAGTAAATAAACGAACATATACTAAATACACAGGCAAACAGAAATCGCAGAAGGTTACCAACTCTTCATCAGTTATCGGCCAGAGGGGTCAAACGCAATTTCAGCCCTTATCGATAGTATTGATTCCACTCTGGAGACACCGACAAGAAACTTGCCGGAGACGGTACCAAAAACAGAACAAAACGAGGCGGGCTCGAGACAAGACCGTTAGCGGAGGGACGAGGGACAAAATAAACAGAATAAAGGCTTAGAACCATACGAAGACAACGATTAATAATGATGATACATATACAAAACAAAAAAAAATGGTGTGTTTAACCTCGTGTCGCGGACAAAATTACAAATGTTCTTGCCGCGGAGAATGGTCGGAGAATGGTCATAGACACTAGCTGCAGTATCCACCCCATCACGCAGGCCTCATTTCTCGGACGGACCGCATTTATCCGGGAACAACTGATGAAGGGAATGTTCATTTTGTTGCATGTCTCGTTTCTCTGTTTTGTTTTTTATCGTTGTTCAAAAAAGGTTCGTTTTCTATGTTATTGTCTTTCATGTTCTCGTTTCCCATTCTGTCCACGTTTTTTGATGCCCTGTACCCATATATGCATGCATATATACATAAATATGTCTGTACATATATGTATGTATACATGCATATATTTATATATTATATATATATATATATATATATATATATATATATAT
>NC_068982.1:127002959-127003346 GCF_001194135.2 Octopus bimaculoides
AGAGAGAGAGAGAGAGAGAGAGAGAGAGAGAGAGAGAGAGAGAGAGACAGAGGGGGGGTTACAGAATAATAGATATGCAGACAGGTATTTTATTTGTTTACGAACAAGTAAATAGACAAAAGCCGACCGACATGACAGACAGATAAACCAATATGTAGAGTGACTGCGAAAGATAATAATGAGGAAAACGAGAGATAAACTGTGACAGACAATTCAGTGAGTAAATAAATAATTGTAATAATAGACGGTCGGGTACACCCATCTTCACAAACATATATTGGTAAACGTGCTTACACGCCTACACACATGCGTGCGCGTTCACACAGAGAGAGACACGTATGTATGTATATGTGAATGTATGCATGTATGGGTGTGTATATATATGTA
>NC_068982.1:127003446-127004752 GCF_001194135.2 Octopus bimaculoides
ACACACACACACACACACACACCACATCACACACACCACACACATACACACACGCTCACATAACATACGTAGCACATACGTTGGGAGGGGTTTCCAAAGATTGGATTCGACAGGTTCGTACGACCTTCCTCGGCTAAATATGTGTGACTATGTGATTGTGTGTACATACAAACACGAATTATACAGCTAACACTGAATCCATTTTAATACCTGAGAACGCAGCGCTGTCGATGTCCAAGACACACCCATGCATTCTGTCAAATCATCTATTATGTTTGCGTACATTCGTACATACATACGTATATATGTATGTATGTATATATATACCTATGTATGTATGTATGCATGTATGTATGTATGTATGTATGTATGTATGTAATAATACAAATAATATGTGAGTATATGCATATATACGTACATGTATGTACATACCTACATCTACATGTATATACAGATGCATATCTGGGTAGAGGACGTGGCAAAAAACGTGGACAAAATGATAAACAGAGTACAGAAAACACACAGGCCACGTAGAGAACATTTCCTTCATCAGCTGCCACCATTCTAAAACTAAGCGTTTCGAAGAGTTATGTATGTATGTATGTATGTATGTATGTATGTAGGTAGGTAGTCTCTATTTTTTAATTATTATAAATCTTCCACTGAGGAGGGAGCCGGTTTTCAACAAAGATACGAGGCTCCATCATTTGGATGTAGTTAACACAAACAAATTCACATTTGGAACTTGAGAAAAGTCTTGCATATTTTTACTGTTCCACTCACAGATTTCACTTGTAATGTACGAATTTGTCGGTCGATTTCTCTTTCTGAAAATCACAGTTTATCCAATTTCTCCTTTAATAATTTACTAACAAAACCTAGTGCTCCAATTATTATTGGTATGAATATGAATTCATTGTCTGGATATAGAAGCTGGAGGTTTCGAAGCAGTTGTCCATAGATATCCTCTTTTTCTTTGATTTTCAACGAGATATTTGTATATTCAGGGCAGCTAACCTCTATGATGGTACATACCTTTGCCCCTCTGTCCCAAACAACAATGTCTGGCGTATTATGCTTACATTTGACAGAAGTTTTGATGGGAATATTCCATCAGAATTCCTTGAGCTGGTGTTTATGAATGAATTCCGTAAAAGAGGGCTTTTCTAAGTTTATTTCAGGACAGTCTGTCTGTCTGTCTGTATGTATGTATGTATGTATGTATGCATGTGTATACATACATACATACATACATACATACATACATACATATATATATATATATATATATATATATATATATATA
>NC_068982.1:127006265-127008143 GCF_001194135.2 Octopus bimaculoides
AACTTGACGCTTTCCTCTCCACGATACCAGACGAACCAATGGCTCGTAATGAGACGCAGTTTAGGGCAGCTGTGTCAAATTCTCTTATACACCAGATGTGCCATCAAAACTCTTGATTGGACCATGTCAGGTGGGGGAGAAGAGCCATGCAAGGAACGTGAAAATCACGGTGGTGCACCAGCATGACCGCAGCCACTTGGCTGAAACACATAAATAAATAAATAAATAAATATATATATATATTTATATGTATATATATATATGTATGTATGTATGTATGTATGTATGTATGTATGTATGTATGTATGTAGGGAAATTACAATATATTTAAACTTACTGTAAACTCCGAGTCAACTTGAATTCTTGCCAAACTCATTCTTTCATGAATTTACAAATAATTTATAGAGGTTTAAAGAGTAACTAATTGATTACCAAGTTCAGATGATATCAATCATACTACTTAAAATGAAATCTTTGGTGGTACTACTGGTGATCTCAGATTCAGAGAACTTGACTTCCAGAAAATGGGCAACTTTCAGAAATATCTTTGGTCATATTCTTAGGTAGGTAATATGGATTATCAACTGCGACCAGTGGAGACAAAGCCTGTCATACAAAGGAATGAAAAACTGGAGGTGGCACATTGAGCATAGGACGTGCAATAAAATGCTTGTGACGTCGAAAATGTAGCTGTTTATAACATGCAGGTTAGTTATCAACAAAAAAAAGTTACGTGACATAAAAATTAGAACGAGATGTATCGGAAAAAACCTAAACTTTTAAGATAATTTTCTCTGTAGAAAAATTTGATTTGTTCCAATAAACTGTTTGGCCCAGTGGTTAGGGCAGCGGACTCGTGGTCATAGGATTGCAGTTTCGATTCCCAAACCGGGCGTTGTGAGTGTTTATTGAGCGAAAACACTTAAAGCTCCACGAGGCTCCGGCAGGGGATAGTGGCGAACCCTGCTGTACTCTTTCACCACAACTTTCTTTCACTCTTACTTCCTGTTTCTGTTGTGCCTGTAATTCAAGGGGTCAGCCTTGTCACACTGTGTCACGCTGAATATCCCCGAGAACTACGTTAAGGGTACACGTGTCTGTGGAGTGCTCAGCCACTTGCACGTTAATTTCACGAGCAGGCTGTTCCGTTGATCGGATCGACTGGAACTCTCGACATCGTAAGCGACGGAGTGCCAACAGTAATGTTTTGAGAATATTTTTCGTATGGCATCTGATACATTACTTGGCTTAATCCAGCCTTACTGGCAGCTGGCTTTATACATTCTATTCCCGGTGTCGTTAATATTCTAATGTGTGTCAGCAATTAGAGTTGTGTACTTTGGAATCATCACGCAGAACTGGACCAAGGCTAATGTATCTACCTACATTCAACACAACGAGAAATTTATTTGAACATTGATGTAAAATATAACTAGTTAAATATCATTGAGTGGAGATGGATTTCATTATTTTCTGACAGATAATTCAGCCCACTACAATAGTTGGTTGTACAAATTAAACAAATTGGTCTTTTTTCAGACTACGCTTTTAGACTCTTTAGAAGTAATTTTTAAGTATATTTAAGCTGATGATTCCCTATAGCGCTATTCTTCTTGAAACATCTTCATAAGGTTTCAATAGCTCTAGTTCTCTTTCCACGGATTAAATGTTCAAAGATAAACTAAATAATCTCTAGACAGCATTCTCTTGCGAAACGTTAACGTTGTGTGGATTAAAGGGCGTGGGCTTGTGATTAAGAAGTTTTCTTCGCAGTAGGATATACATACACACAAGCGCCACACACACACACACGCACACACACACACACACACACACACACACACACACACACACACACACACACACACACACACACAC
>NC_068982.1:127009079-127012591 GCF_001194135.2 Octopus bimaculoides
ATATATATATATATGTATGTATGTATGTATGTATGTATATATAAATATATATATATATATAGAATGAATGTAAGTATATGAAGTATATGCGCATGTGTGTGTGTGTGGGGGGACACTAAACTCTATACAGGAGCATGGTACATGTAACCAAGCCATACTCACTTGCGAGTGATGGCCGAGAGAATTACATATTCACTAAAAACAAAAATTATATTTCCTCTACTTTGAGAAATTTTTTCAATTATCTGAATGGAAATAATAATTTTCAATTATAAAATGTACAAAAAGTCACATTAATCAAGATTTAAGACTATAAGTAGTACACTGTTTTATAATCAGAAGAAAACTGCTTTGCTTGCCCTTCACTAACAGTTTACACTCCATTAAGCATATTTAATTGAAGTTATAAGAAAATAAGTACTTAGAAGTAGGTTGGATGCTTTATGATTGAAACGTAGCTAGGTGTCAAAGGTTTGGAATATAAAAAGCCGACAAGGACATTAAATAACTTTATATCTTCTTTTTCTTTCTTTTAAAGTATACCATAGAAGAATGTTATTTACTGTAAT
This sequence comes from Octopus bimaculoides, assembly GCF_001194135.2. Taxonomy (NCBI): domain Eukaryota; kingdom Metazoa; phylum Mollusca; class Cephalopoda; order Octopoda; family Octopodidae; genus Octopus; species Octopus bimaculoides. Next base: position 127,009,649 of record NC_068982.1, read on the forward strand.
CCGGGACCTATCTAACATCAGTCACATCTCTGGCCAGATAAATTTTCAATCCGCCCACAATGAGTCATTAACTGGAACCATGCAGGGCTTTTCAGCCTGCAGACAATTATCCTGAGTGTTTTAAATTATCTTTGGTTTCACATGTGCAGACCTGTGTTGAAAGGGGTTTTCTATCTTACTCTTAAAGATACCCATTTTAGAGCGACCACGAGAGAGAAAAAGTAAAAATGAAAAAAGGAAAAAAGAGCAAAATTATTATTTCTCTATATTTCACAATTATTCAGAACCTAGTTATATATTTTCTATTAAAACTTTCTAGTTAAGCTGATGTAGTAGCGGTAATCTTTCAGTTCTGCAGAGTTAATACTTCACAAGTTTAAAATATTTTAAAACACACACACACACACACACACACACACACACACACACACACACACATACAAATTCTGAAATTCTGCTACTTGTTTCAGTGATTAGACTGCGGCCATGCTGGAGTACCACCTTAAAGGGTTTTAGTCGAATAAATCGACCCCAGGGCTTATTCTTTGTCAGCTTAGCACTTATTCTATCGGTCTCTTATGCCGACCCGCTTAGGTTACAGGGAAGTAAACATACCAACATTGGTTGCCAAGCAATGCTGGGGGGACAAATACAGACAAAAATACATACATGCATACATACATACAGATGAAATACCGCTAAGCATTTCGCCCGACGTGCTAACGTTTCTTACTTCTTTATTACCCACAAGGGGATAAACATAGAGGGGACAAACAAGGACAGACAAAGGGATTAAGTCGATTACATCGACCCCAGTGCGTAACTGGTACTTAATTTATCGACCCCGAAAGGATGAAAGGTAAAATCAGCCTCAGCGGAATTTGAAGTCAGAACATAAGGACAGGCGAAATACCGCTAAGCATTTCGCCCGGCGTGCTAACGTTTCTGCCAGCTTGCCCCCTTGTTTACATACTAATATTGTTCCTTTTCTCTTTGACGAAATGTGGTACCTGTGAATGCTTATAAGTGTGTTTTTGCTTCTTTTTAATTTTGAATTACATCGTAGATGTATGCTGTTGTGGAAGTGTTGTATATAATAACTCCAAATATTTTTGTCCTCTCTGTTTGGTATATTTACGTTGCTAAAGTAGGGATATAGCCAGGTTCTAAAGTTAGTGAGCACATATTAAAAAATACGTCGTCACACATACCAAACAATTTTAAACTCATTAATTATATATTTTATAAAAGGCGCCATTTAAAAAAAAATTGTGCACGCAGGGAACAGTCGCTCCTCTTGCTCCTTTTTGTTCCCGTATAAGTTATGCCACTGAGCTAAGGTATCCTGACGCTTCTGAGCAGAAGGAAGACAATGAATCTGGTCGCTGTTACTTTAGTATAACGCGGAGCCACTGGTTTAGGATTGGAGTTGATGTGCAGTTTTGAATGTGCGAAAATAGTAGGAAAAAGTGACTGCGGTATCACTTTTGTGTATGAAGTTGTGGGGATATGTGTAAAGATTGTGTATGTATAGAATAAGAAGAACAGGCGAGAGGGAGGATCTTTGCGGTAGTCCATTCGAAAAATTACAAAGAAGTGTTGCTTTTGTACACTATATAGGTTTGGCGATCTGTTAAATTTATGGTTATTCTATGTATTATAAGTATTTATAAGTATTTATAAGTGCTAACAGGATGTGTAAGCTTTACCTCGAAGCTTTAAATGTAATATCATATTTAATTACAAAACTGATAACCAGTTAGGAGTGTGAACACATATCACTGTCTCAGTTTATGCTTCAATTGATTCACATGCTCCTCAGTGATCGCAGTTTTAATCTGTCACCGGTCGCATTGTAAGTTAAGCTTGACTAATCGCTTTGCATCGCATCTAAACTATTTCTGATCGAACATAGACATGTTTACATTGCTTTCTTTTTCAATCTACTGACATTATTTGTTCGCAATTAAAGGCGGTGAGCTGAGAGAATTGTAAGCACGCTGGGCAGTTCTGAGTTCAAATTCTGCCGAGGTCGACTTCGCCTTTCGTTTTTTTCAGGGTCGATGAAATAAGTACCACTTACGTACTGGGGCCGATATAATCGACTAGCTCCGCCCTCCAAATTTCAGGCCTTGTGCTTTAGTGGAAACGATTATTTGTTCGCAATTCCTGATAAGAGTGCCACTTTTTTTTTTGTTTGTTTTTGATGACAAGGGCAGGAGGTGAGATTTGAACTCAGAACGCACAGATCCGCAACAAACAATTACACATTATTAGAGAATTATTAAACGAAGGGCAGATTACATATAAACACATATAAAAGAGCCAATATTGGAATCTCCCTGTGATTGCTCAGTTTGCACAAAATTACTCAACCATTAAAAAAAAAAGACATTAGTTGATGTAGTTCAACAAATGACAATGACTTCAAATAACAAGGGTTGGCCATGATTAGATTGTCTTTGAACGTATGACTGCTGGATCTAGGGTGGTGTAAGGCTAAACTCATGCACACACACACATCTCTCTCTCTCTCTCTCCCTATCTATCTATCTACAGATACATACAAACGTAGATACATACATATATGCATGTACGTATTTACGTATGTCTACATGAGGTTGTAATGTAAACAGATAAGATTTTTATAATATAAACTTAAAATTATTCACAAATCGAACCATACTCCTATATTCCAGACAACAGCGTTATCGATTATACCAAGACGCCCCGAAATAACCTAAACCATAAAATGCTCTGTCTCCCCCCCCTCTCTCTCTCTCTCATATATATATATATATTATATATATATATATATATTTCAAGGTTTTTAACTTTTAAATTTGTATATTTAAAAGAGACAGAAACTTCAAACTCGATATAAGTTCTTATGCTATATTGGTAACGGTTGCTACATCCTCTGGAAAATTATATATATATATA
>NC_068982.1:127015530-127016655 GCF_001194135.2 Octopus bimaculoides
TGTGTGTGTGTGTGTGTGTGTGTGTGTGTGTGTGTGTGTGTGTGTGTGTGTGTGTATTTGTGTTTATCCTCCACCATCGTTTGACAACCGATGTTGGCGTGTTACGTCCCCGTAACTTAGCGGTTCGGCAAAAGATACCAATAGACTAAGTACTAGGCTTAGATCGATTTCTTCGACTAAAGGTAGTGCTCAAGCATGGCTGCAGTAAAATGATTGAAACAAGTAAAAGAAAAAACGTGTGTGTGTGTTCAAATTTCGTACATATATATAATAAAACAAAATATAAGAGACTGTTTATACCAGGGATTCTCAAGTGGTATCCATATGACCCTTGGGTATCCATATAAGATTTTGTTGCTAATATTTATGTGCAATAAAATGGTTATAGTTCTACAATACACAAATTTTTAAATTTTTTTGCGGGGTGGTAGGGTTCAGTTCCAGCTATTGTTTATAAAAATTATAATTATAATTTTATAATTTATAATTATAAATTAAAATTCATAATTATAAAATAGAGTAAGATTATTTTCTATATACAGTAAATAGTTATGGAGGTACATCTGGGTGAAATACGAATCAAAGGAGTCCATAGGTAAAAAAATGGTTGAGAACTTCTTTATAAGATATTTAGTTACTCTATCATATGTAGGTTTTATTAAGAATAAACTATCATTAGTTACATAAATCGATTTACATAAGACGCACTGTAAAATCTCCAGAAATGTGTAACCATTATATGTAATATTACTGAATCGCAAAATTCTTGACATATGTTAGTAACGCGGAGATAACGACCCGCGGGTCTCTGAGGATTTGACAATACGTCTTGATTATGTAATTTGCGGAGTGTAACTAATAATACTTTGATGTTCATGAAATAAACGTAAGATAGTGTAACTAAATGTCTTATGAGCAATCATTCGTGTTTTGTTATATTTTCTATATGTATTCTGTGAAATACCCAAATTTCGGCTTCGTACCAAATGATACGATTTCAATAAAACAAATGCCAAAGGTCTTGGTCATTGCCTCCGTGAAGCCGAACACTCGAAAGGATGTCGGCCACTTTGCCTATATATATAGGGTAAATATATATATATATATATGTATATATATATATAT
>NC_068982.1:127017035-127020040 GCF_001194135.2 Octopus bimaculoides
TATAGGGCAATAAACATGTATGTATGTATGTTTTTATATATGTGCATATGTAAATGTATATGTATACATAACACAAATGTACAAACAGACATACCCGTGTGCGCATGTGTTCGTGTGTGCGTGCGTGTGTGTAAATGATACATATATTTACTAATATATTAAATGGACCAACAACCAAAGGGAAAAGCAGAAGTAGGAGTGGCGATACGAAATCCCACCACCCAAGAGAAATCGGTCAAAGAAGAATGATGATATGTAAAGATCAAGAATCATTGTCGTGCCCCAGCATGACTGCAGCCGCATGGCTGAACACGAATAAAAAAAATACATGCACATCAGTTTATCTATCTATCTATCTATCTATCTATCTATCTATCTATCTATCTATCTATCATTTACTCTCTTAACTGATCGGCTGCTATTCTACTTGTTGGAGTCTTACAGCATAAGATATACCATTTACCCACATATGTACATAAATGGCATATACGTATGCTATTTAGTTTCTGCTTTATTGTCATGGAGTGTTAACACACATAAAACCTTACAATGTAGATAGGCTATACGTAAGACCGCGCGCACACACACACGCACAAACACACCAACCACATTAACTACACATATTTTTTTACTTCTCCTTAGCACAAGGACATATTTATAAGCTATCATTAGCCAGACAGATTACGCTTTCAATCAAGTTGTTACACGAATGTTTGGTTTTGCAAAATAACGTCAGTCATTCCCTTAGCAATAAGATCAGAGATGGGGGTTACCATGGTTTGTCGGTTTGTTTATGTTGTAACATTCTGCGTAATATATAATCAACACAGATAGACAATGATCAAAATAGCTGGTTACTGTAATACCTGTTTATACAGGAAAAAATATTGTCGATTTGGCGCCCCCACCTTACTTCGCATCCACCACCGCCTCTTCCTCCTTGTCGTATCGCACATAATGAAAAGGATATTCATTAATATTAACAAATATTTCTGATACGCACAATGACTAAGTTTTTATGTTTGTACGGGTGGGGTTGTCGGAATTTGTAGCAACTGCACTTTTACTAAGGGCATTAGCGTTGTAAGTTAAAACGGTAATCGAATGTTCCAGGTCATTATATTCAGTTTGCCAATAATGGAAAAAGATATATACTAAATAATTTCCTACAAAGGCTTAATGCGACAAAATTACAGTGAATATTATATGAAGGCGCATGTTTTAGTGGCCAAGGTATTCAGCTGACGATCATGGGTTCTATTCCCGGTAGTACGTTGTATTCTTGAGTAAGACACTTTATTTCACGTTGCTTCAGTTCACTCAGCTGGCAAAAATGAGTAGTATCTGTATTTCAAAAGGCCAGTCTTGTCACATTCTCTGTCACGCTGAGTCTCCTTGAAAACTACGCTAACGGCTTCACGCCTGTGCATTGGTCAGTCACTTTCACATTAATTTTAGGAGCCGGCTGTTTCGTTGACAGGATTAACTGGAACCCTCGTCGTCGTAACCAACGAGGCTGCTACTAAAATCCTTTTCTACTCTAGATACAAGGCTCGAAATTTTTGAGGAGGGAGCCTGTTGATCAGATCGACTCTAGTATGCAACTGGTACTTAATTTATCGACCCCGAAAGGATGAAAGGCAAAGTCGACCTCGGTGGAATTTGAACTCAGAACGTAACGGCAGACGAAATACCGCTAAGCAGTTCGCCCGGCGTGCTAACGTTTCTGCCAGCTTGCCGCCTTAGAGAAAGCTACTAAAATTATTATCAACGTTGGTATAAAAGTACTCTTTTATTCAAACCTAAAGCTGTGGCCATGCTGGGGCACCGCAAGTGTTAACTCCTCTTAAATGGCCAATCTTATGTGATTGGCTCTTGGTGAAGGAGGGAGTTCAACACTGCCGCCTTCTAGTGTTTAGTTGGCAGAGTTGTTAGAGCAACGAACCGAATACCTCGCTGTATTTCTTCCGACTCTCTGTGTTTAAAATTCAAGCTCAACGTTGCCTTTCACCGTTTCGGTGCCTATAGATAAAGTACCAGTTCAGGATGGTAATCCACATAGGTCTTTTTGGGCGGGGTCATATATAAAATACCAGTCATAATAAATTACCGGCTAGGAGCGGGAGATTGGTGGAGTGTTATGGCGCCGAAAGAGGAGCCTTGCGGTGTCTGTTTCAACTCTGTACGTTCTGAAGTAAAATTTCGCCACTTTGTCTCTAGTAAAATGGGATAAGACTTGGGAAGGCTTTATGCAAATTACGCGTGTATTTCAGCTGAGCACTCGCAACGCCAGTGTATCGACCCATAGGAGTGTAAGCAAAAGTCGCTCATAACCAGCACACTCAAAGAATATTTTATTGCTAATTTTCACTGGTTTCAGTCATTGGACTGCGCCCATACTGGGGGTACTAACTCGAAGGGTTGGACAAATCAGCCCCAATACTTTAAGCTTTTTTTAAAGTCTGGTACCTATTTTGTTTTCTCTTTTGTCTAACCGCTAGGTTATTGGGACGTAAACAAACCAAAACCGGTTGTCAAGCGATATGACACAAACAAATAAATAAACAAGCAAATACATATACAGTAATGCCTCACTTTACGAGGACCCGTTTTACGAGACACCAGGCTTACGAATTTTATAATGAATATAAAGATCCAAATTTTGGACGAAGTCCAAAAGTTTCTACTACCATAATAGACGCTTCTACGTGTTACCGAGAAATCTACAGAGAAAGAAACAGAGCTTTTTCTAAGCAAACAATTCTAGACTTACTTTTTAAAATGAAATCCACAAGTCCGTCTACGAGTGCTTGTGAGTCGGCGATCGCGTTTACAAGAGATGGTGTGCGCGAGTCTAGTGCGAGTGAAAATGATTCAGAAAACGATTATAATAATATCTTTTTTATTATAAATGATCTTGACATTCTTTTTATATTACATAAAATATTCTTTACATTCTGCTGTTGTTTTATTGCCATTTATTTACGAGTATTGTAAATTTTATA
>NC_068982.1:127020209-127021820 GCF_001194135.2 Octopus bimaculoides
ATATATACACACATATATATACATACATACATGCATACACACACACACACACGCACACACACACGCACACACACACACACACACACGCACACACACACACATATATATTTATATAACGGGCTTCTTCACAATGTATGTGAGACAAGCACAGACAACGATGCATACATACATATATACATACAAACATACATACATACATACATACATACATACATACATACATACATACATACATACGTACGTACGTACGTAGCGGGGTAAAGAGTGGCTAGAAGAGGAATCCAGATGAGTGGATATGATGCAATCATCGTCGTCGTCATCATCGTCATCAGCATCATCATCATCATCGTTATTATTATTATCATTATTATTATTATTGTATTATTATTTGATGGAAACTCTCAGCTTATTTTGCTGGGTATGCTGGAAATTGTCAGCTGTCCACAGCCAGTACTCTAAGGTGACACTTGTTTACTGGTCATGCTTCAAGAAACCTGCAAAGAATTCTTACAATTCCAAGCAATGCTGATTTTTGTTGGGTGTTCTATCTTTACATTTGTGCCAATCTTTTTTTACCGATGTTGGTAGTTGAGTACTGATACTTCCAAGTGCGCCAGTTACTATTGATATTACGTCTACTCTACTCATTGACCACAACTTTCGTATTTCCCACTTCAAATTGTCATAGTTGTTTATTTTTTTCATTTTCTTTCTCTTTGATCCTGTTGTCATCGGGACATGCATATTTTTTTTCTTTTTATTCACCACAACAATGTCCAGTTTCCGATGTCTGGTCAGGTCGTCGCACTAAATCGTTGTACCCTACAGGATTTTGCAATCTTCAATCTCAGTGACTTCTTCTGAGGTTTTCTCATACCATGTCTTTGCTCTTTGTAGGCCGTGATTTCCACAGCGCTCCCAATGGATCATTATTGCTACATTGTCTTGTCGTTTTTGTAATCGCGTTGTGCCAATTTCGAGCATTCACTAACCATGTGCCATACCGTTTCACCCCTCACACCACACATTCTGCATTTGTTACTGTCGGTAGTATTGTCGATTCTGCACTTCACATAGTTAATCCTTTACGCTTGTTCTTGTGCTGCACATATAAGTGCTTCTGCCTCTGTCTTCAGGTCACTCCTCATCCATAGCCATAGATCTTCTGTATCTGTCTTGGTGTTGGTATCTCTTGCAAACTGATCGTACCATTTTTCTCCTTCCCTGCTGTTTCTTTTATTATTATTATTATTATTCAGTAGTTTTATTTTTATAACGTGCTTTCACTTCACTACCGAGCGCAGCTCTGTGCGCCTTGGGTATGTGCTGTGGTTTGCTGTGGTGCTCTTATGTTTACTGTATTGAAAGTGTTTTGCGTAGAATGTGTGCAGTACCCAGTAGTGCAATTTTCTGTATGTTATATATATTTGTAAGTCCTGGTGTTTTTGTTATGTATTTGTCTGAATATTTTTTTATTATACCTAAGGCACCTACTATGATAGGAATTGTTTCTGTTTTTAGATTCCACATTCGAGTTATCTCTATTTCCAGGTCTTTGTATTTTGAAAGTTTTTCCATTTCTTTTAGAGAAACGTTGTCATCTGCTGGTAT
>NC_068982.1:127024008-127025712 GCF_001194135.2 Octopus bimaculoides
ACACACACACACACACACACACACACACACACACATGTCTAAGGAGGAGACATTTAGCTTGTTCCTAGCTGTGCAGAATCAAATAACCAGAACATAATATACACATCATGAAAAGCACAGATAAAGGAAAAACAAACCTCCGCTTGGTTGCATGTAAAATATGTATTCAAAGAGAGAGAATAGATTATTGCGCATGTAGATTTTTAATATAAAATGCTTGCTCAGAGAGTTTACAAGAACTGGAAACATGACAATGTTTCTGAAGTCGTACATTGACAAATCTGTTAAATTTTTTTTTATTCAAACTCATGGTAAAAAAGAATGACCATAAAACAGAGTAAGTATTTGAAAATGACTATGTTAAAGAACTGTGAGATACGAAAATTCAAACGGATTAGCAAAAATAGCACTCATGCTCATAAGGTTTCGGGATTAGCTTGATATCTATGGATATTAAATGAGGTATTTAATAATAATGTTTCAGTATATACTGTTTATATAGCATCCTCAGATAAAATGTGGCAAAGTGTGTTTGTTTTTGTGTATGTACGTGCGCTGCGCTTCTGTATATGCGTGTAATTGTATTGTGTGTGCGAATGAGTGAGAGAGAGAGAGCGAGAGAGAGAGCGGGAGGGCTTATTAGTCCCTTATAACTATACAGCAATCCCTCGACTATCGCGGGTGTTACATTCCAAAACCGCCCACAGAAATAATTAGAATCTAAAAATATAAGTGCATATCGGCCGCAGACACCCGGATATACTGAGGAGTCCGCGATATAAATTTACATATATCAGTCAGAAAAATCCGCGATGTACTGAGTGCGCGATAGGTAAACCGCGATGTGGCGATGGCTTACTGTATCTTTAAATATCTCAAATCTTGAATTCTACTTGTTTTTACTTCGCGAACCTGGGATATTTTTCATTTATTTTTCCTGGATAATTTTAGATTTGTGTGCAAATTTTGGAAAACATTCATAGACAAAAAGCGTCGATATTTCATACGCACATTCATACATACGCACATACACACACACACACATACATACATACATACATACATACATACATACATAATACATGCATGCATGCATACACATACACATATATATATTAGTGTGTTCGTGTTTCTGTACACTTGTGTTCCCGTTACATTCATGAATGTGTGAGTGCATGCGTGCGTTTGCATGTGTGTTCGTGTGTAACAGCCTATATGTATATTAACCTAAATATTAGTCATTTGATTAAAATTTGATTACAACTTGAGATGTATTTTACATTAATTGTAGTCAATGAAATGAGACTTAAATAGTCTTGATGAGACAGCAAGGAAAGTTTCCAGAAACAATGGCCCCAGCTATCTTACTGGATCCATTCCTCTTGTTTCCTGCCAGAATCCTTTTGCACAACTAATTTATTTCTTGTATTCATTTGTTGTTTTATTCATTTATTCATTGATTTTAATGTAAATTGTTTTCTTTTCTTTTCTTTCTTCTTTTCTATTCGTTCTTTTATATCACAATTATAGTTCAGACGCTAAGAAGTAGCTTCTCTTTCACTACTTAACTATTTTACAGTAAAACACACATGCAATCGTGCAGAAAGGGAGAGAAGGAGAGAGAGAGAAAGAGAGAGAGAGTGATGAGAGGGAGAGAGAGGGAAAGTACACACAGATATATACATAGATATTCAAACATATATA
>NC_068982.1:127027681-127038427 GCF_001194135.2 Octopus bimaculoides
CCAAGGACTGCATGTACTCCATCCTATGCAGCTGTGGTAGGTTATACAAAGGCGAAACATGTCGCTCCCTCAAAATAAGGATAGACGAACATCGCAAAGCTGTGACACGAGGAGATATTGATAAATCGGGTATAGCTGATCATGTATGGGAAAATGGAGACCACCTCCCCCTGTGGGATGAAGTTAAAATAATAGACTGAGAACACCAGTAGAAAACACGAAAACTAAAAGAAGCAACACATATGCTAGGACACAACAACCTCCTAAGCAGACCGAGTGTAGATATGAGTAGCATATGAGAACTGGTATTATGGAAGGATAAAAAAAATATTAGATTTATAAGCCCTAAAATTCACTCCATAACTGCACACGGGCATATGGCATAGTGGTTAAGATCGCGGGCGAAAATTTGAAAGCGGAATGGATCCCGGTGAGTTTGGATCGAAAACGGTTTAAACTTTCGTTCCAGCGTTTGTGCACACCTCAATTTCATACCTAATATTGGATAAGCAAATCTACAAGAACTTGTCTAAGCTTGCTTTATACGCAGATGTATACAAATTTACATGGACAAACAACCGAGAAGAAATAACGACCAAATGGTTATTACCATTTAAGTGCAACGTTAGTAATAAATTCACAAACTACTAGCAATGAACCAGAGCTAAATTTCACAAAATTTACGGAAGTACTCACAAAGAACACTCTACAGTGTTTTTTGTGGGTACTTCCAGTAGATTTTGTACAATTTAGCTCTGGATCATTGCTAGTAGTTTGTGAATTTATTACTAACTTTGCACTTAAATGGTAGTAACCATTTGGTCGATATCTATTCTCGGTTGTTTGTCCATGTAAATTTGTATGCGTTTGTGTATAAAGCAAGCTTAGACAAGTTCTTGTAGATTTGCTTACCAATAACCACCAGGCAAACATCATATGTGTTAAAGCTGTTAATCATATTTTATCCGCATCGTTACTTGAAAGACCGTATTACCGAATTACCAATGCTTCTGTAAACGTAAATAGAAAGAGCACAAACGCAATGCTATGCGGCTAACTCTTTATAACATCAACAATGACATTTCCCTGCAAATTTTTGAAAACTTTCATTAATGAAAGCTCATAAAAAAGTGTTGATTACTGTCAATTCTGACAGGTTCGGTTCCCATAGATTAGTTTTGCTCGTTAATGTCTCTGAGATCTCCATGTCAGATTTTTTAGTTTTAAGATTTGAAGATGACATAATATTTCGTTTGAATATAGGCAGTGGCACGTTCGGAGTGTCATGGGGTGGTGAATTAAGGTAAAGGTATGATCATTGTCGGAGATAATAGCAAACAGTTTCAGAGAATTCAGTTAATGAATTAATATACTAAAAATATTTTGGCTGTTTACGTTGATGTTTACTTTTACGTGCGCAACATTTCGCTCGACATTTTCTCAAACTTCTTCCATAGCTGTTACACTCACTAGAAACGCCATTTCATATTACTTATTTTGACGACCTTTCTCCACTGTTCTTAAATCTGGATTGTCTTCAGTTGGATCCCTACTTCTTTGCAGCGTCCTTTCCGATTTTGCTGCACCGCGTCATACGTTTCCCCGAGAGAAAGCCTTCCAATCCCAAGTCTTGATGCTTTTGAATTGCCATCGATGCTTCTGTAACTTTGCAAACCCATTTCTGCCTCTGAGACGACGTGGTCGATATTAGTCTCACCTCTATCGTTTGACCTGTCCAGCATGGGAGACCCTACTAGGAGCTTGCGCTTTACTTGTATAGATCTCAAGGTCATCGAGGGACACAAGCCACCACAACTTAATAAGGACTGAGCTTTTTGGTGGTTCTTTAAATATAGGGGCACCATTATCGAAGAAAAGTAAAGAGATGGATACAGATGATATTCATCTTGCTCGACTTTACATCAACCTTTGTATTTCTTACCACAAGTTACCGAATTTCTAAATCAATCTGAAGATGAGAAACTAAAGCAAGAAAGAGTCGACAAATATTCAAAATTACCGTAGCAGTATGAAAAAATTTACTATAGATATGAATATTATAAACTTTATATTCTTTGTTTCTTGGCCGTGTATGTACTTTCTATATTATCCAATCGACTAAATCTGCATTTATAGAAGTACATCATAAAATCTGGTTAAAAAGGCACCGATAGTACATTTACATAATGCAGAGTACAGTTACAACTACAAGACGTTAATGATAAAATCAATTTTCATCTTAAAAAAATAATCTATAGTTTACGAAGACAATCAACATAAAAGCAGAGTACAGTAGAGATGAAGGCATTCCTTTTCGAGTCTATTTCGTAAAAATAAAATTAGAGAATCTACTTTGACTCAATTTTAAATCTATATTATAAGAGAAAAGTTTACGTACAAATAGGAACGTTATTGCACCAACAGATACGTGTCAGTTGTGAAAGTAAGAAAATATGGATGACAATAAGTATAACAAGTGGCATCTGTCGGTTGTTGACAGAAAAACAATTTGATATGAGCATAACCTCTGAAATAAATGTTCACCAATCATAAGAAATAAATGAAGTAGGCTGTGTTGGAGCAAACATACATTTATGATATATCTATGATATACGGATATGTTATAATACTTTTTCGAAAGTCATCTTAAAATGTGTTCATTAAATCGGAAAGCCATGTTTCCAAATGAAGTGGTACTACCTTTTTATGACAGCCTGTAATCCATTCAGAGTCTGAATTATAGCTGGAACCGCTTTTCGATTCATATACAATTTTAGTTGGATTCAAAGAGCGACCTCAAAATATCGAACCATTTACAGTTTTTATTGAAACAAATCAAATAACATGTCCTCTGCATTCTTCTTTCTGTACATAAACAACCTCATTGCTCTCACAACGATCACGTCTACGCGGCTACTACCATTATTCACGCCTCTCTAACCGTTCGAATACAGGTGTTATACACAGATATATACGTCGAGCTTCCTTCAGTTTCTGTTTACTAAATCCACTCACAAAGTTTTGGTTGATCCGAGGCGATAGTAGGAGACACTTTCACAAGGTTCCACACAATGGGACTGAACCCGAAACCATGTGAATGGGAAGAAAACCTGCTCGAATATAGGCGTCAGATATATACCACTATCATAAGTCAAACTTGCACTGTGTATATGAAGAGAAAACCCTCGGGAACATTCACTAATAGGAATATATGATGATAATATATTCGTTTTCAGTTGTACAACGACACAATCACAGCTCATATAAAAATTTAAAAAATCTCGTACACCGTTCTATTTAGTCTTGAATAACTTTGTTAAATCCACAGCAAATTCTAGACCTCTGTATACATACCAGAGTAAAGTCTGCACCCTCATAACTATCCTTTCTCTTTATAGAATGAAAATATTTCGGTTCTGACCAGTAGCTGCGGTTACACACATAAACATTCTAGGTTACACACAAAAGCAAGCATTCTTACTCATTTATCATCACACTACAACTTTCGATACACGGATGCAGTATCTCCACCTTGTTATAACGGAATTAACCAGTCACCGCCCATATGCAGCAGTTAGTTGCATAGTAACTGAACTCAGGTCCATTAGATAAACAGTTATTCACCAGACATTTGTACAGTAAGCCTGTTTATGTGCGCGTATACACCATACATACATGCATACATACATACATACATACATACATACATACATACATACATACATACATACATACGCCTGTTGTTGATGTTGAAATTCCAATGAAGGAGCCTTGAATCTAAGTAAAAACTTTAACCTCGATCTAACTTTCGAACAAGGAACTAAAATCGTTAATTTCTTAGATGTCAAGTTAAACTTAAATCCGGATTATACTATCCCTATAGGAAACCGGATGAAATCACTAAATATGTTAGTAAATTCTCCAATCACCGCCGCCCCTCCGTAATTAACTTTTTAGTAAAAGATATTTCACGTAGAATTACACAAATTTCAACGAATAAAGGAATTTTAAGTTCCTACTCTCATTTTTTAAAAATTTGGCTCTTTCTAAAGAAGACTATAAACTAGAAATTGTATATGAAAACTCTGGCATTACTAACATCTCTAATATCAATATTAATGATAGGTGTACGAAAGGTAATGTTAATGCTAATAACGTAATAACACATAGCCAGGCAAGTATGATAAATCAGGGTGATATGGGTATACCGGCTTCTACTAATTCAAGTGCAGACAATGGCGTGATATTTTCGCCCAAACTAGACAATGAAGTACACAGGAATAACATGGGAAGAATATTAACCCCCTAAATTGTGGTAGTGAAATTAGAAAGCCTAATAAATTCCTTAATCACAAAAATAAGAATAATAAAAATGATAAACGTGATTGTGTTGGTGATGGGGTCCAAGGAGTAACTAATACTAGTAGAAGGTTGCGAAAAGTAGTTAACAGAAAATGGCTACTGTGACACCAATAGGGACAGTGACGATAACAGCAGTAACACAAACAAAAACAAAAGTACATCGTATAGATTCGGAACTAAGTATAAGAAGCGTAGGGGATACAAAGGAAAAAAGGAGAAAAAAAGTGACGTGATATGGTATAATCCACCTTAGAATTACGTAACAGATACGAATCTATGCAGCAAATTATTTAGCATATTAAAGAGAAACTTCCCTCCGTCATTTAAATATAACTGTTTATTCTCCCGTAAAAATGTTAGGGTTTCCTATCCAACCCTTTCTAATCTAGGTACGATTATAGCTGGCCTGAACAAAAAATACATAAACATGGCCCGAAGCATTAGTAATAACACCGCACCAACTAATAATACTAACAATAATAATAATCGTAATAACACCATCAACTTAATTGACATTAATACTAAACATACTAATATCCCGAGTGAGTAAGTTCTTCCTAGTAGTGGTGCTAATAATAATAGCATCAGTCGGCTTACTACAACATCTGATAGCAGCAGTAATAGTACTAATTGTTCTAGCAGCAGCCGACTTTCTCACCCTGCTTTTTCCACCAGCCTTAATTCAAGCCAACACACATCGTCTCATGTTATTGATACGGTAATTGAACATAACGCAAACAGTAGTGCCGACAGCCAATCTGTTATACTACCCATACCCAATCCTTCGATGTCAGAATCCAATGGAATAATCCCTTATGGCCTTGCTCATAACCTACATTCTTTTACTCCAATTTTAGTAAGTAATAGTATTGGTAACGACCTTAATAACAGTAGCATTAACCCTGGTAGTAGGTATATGAACACTGAAAACTCCCACGATCTTGATCCCATAGGATGTAATATTATAGGAAAGCTCACTCGTATTAACAATCATGTCATGGCCAAAAATGGATGCAATTGTTTAGATAAAAATTTATGTCCGCTTTCTGACCAATGTATGGCCGAAAATGTAGTTTACAGGTGTAATGTAGTGACGGAGACGGATACTTATGTTTATATAAGCTGTTCCGTAAATCTGAAGCAGCGCTTACGCAACCATGTATCAACCTTCAAAATAAAACATAGGGCAGGCAGAACTCCATTAGCCACGAAGATTTGGGAACTCAAAGATGATGACGTTAGATTCGACTTGAAATGGGGTATATTTAGGGCCGCAAAACCATACTCTAGCAGCAGATACGAGTGCAGGCTATGCTGTATGGAGCTGTACGAAATGTTAAAGCGAACAAATAGTGAAAATTTAATTCATAATAAATTGGCCCTTCGTCTTTCATGTATCCATAAAGTAATCCGTACCTTTAAATATTAAGAGCATCACATAACCTCTATTCTAGTTTCTAGCCAGAGACAAAACAACCTCAGTCCCACTACTTCAAAAGTCCAATGATTTACATGATCTTTTGACGAGTCTTCTCCTGTTTCCCTTTCCAACACATTCTATCCCTAATTACCCTGACAATATTATTTGGAAGTATGTGATAATGAAGGAATGAATCTTCTAGCTAGTTTTACGTAGTATTATGTATTTACGGTATCCGATCGTATCTAACCTATAAAATAGCAGCGAGATTTTCCAATTCCACTAAGTTCTATCCGTAAGTAATCTTTATACCGAGTAACTATTATTTGTGCTGCACGTGATAATGAAGGAACACATCATTTGAGCCTTTCTACCTACGACTATTGGTTCGTGGTATACAACCTGATTTAGCATACATAATAGCGAAACATACATTCTAATTTGATAATATTTACGACACCTATAAAACAAACTAAAAAGTTAATTAATAGATAATTGCATATCCGGTAGCTTACTAGGATAACTGATTTGCTATGCCCTCTTCTTCCCGTATCAGGTGATATATATTAGGTAATTTTTTTTTATTTTTCGAATTCTATAATTGAAATTAGAAGTAGTACACTAATACTACTACCCGTTGTTTCCTTGCACATTATTTATAATAATAATAATTCCATTTCAGGTACACATATCTTCTTGTTACAAGCATGTTTGTCTAGCACCTATAATGTATTTGTATTTATACTAACATCCTACCTTTATATTTCTTTATCAGGAAAAAAAAAATCGCACAAGATACTACTAATCTACAGCTTTTAGATTAATTATCTGAGTTCCAATTCCAACCCTACCCCACCATAACCACCATCTCTTGTATAGCCCTAAATTCTGAACGGTGTCTCTCCCCCTCCTCTTTTAAAATCTTAATCTTTAACAGGGGTATGCTGCACTCATATCTGGTACTTGGTTGCTTTTATTTATTTACTTTGTCTTGGGTTTAATTCTTGCTATTCACATTTCTGATCCTAGTGTAATAAAACGAATAACATAAAAATACATATATAATTACCTACACTTCATCTCTGTCTTTGACAAGGAAGCTGACTCCAACTTACAGCCTCTACTCCTGACGGGCTCTCTAACTAGTATGGTGGCTATAACTCTCATCTTACCGCTACTCACTCTTAATGTATTTCCACCCCTTTAACGGTCATTATTGCCTATGTCTTGTTTTCACCCATTCATGGTCATTTACCCCATTCATAGGCGTGTTCTCACTGCGTTCATGAAGTGTTCTTATATTGTTTTGAAATTATATGTATCATCTGATGAATACGGTTTTTTTGCAATCATGTAATGTATTCATTCATCTAATAAAAATGCGTAAGAAACAGTTGTAATGAACTGACAGCTATCCATTGTCTGTTATTTATTCTTTTGCTTATAATGCACCAAAAGGGATTCACGACCCGTCGGACATTGTAGAGCATGCCAAACACCGTGTGATCAACACAACGTGCGCCAAATACTCGTAGGGGTGATTTTTCTATGTATTCACAACCTGAATATTTTACTGGTTGTACTTCAGTACCCAGTATATGTATAAAGGTGGTACTTACACGTTAATTCAACCCAACCTGGTGCATATCATTTAAGTACTAGATTCTCTCCAGAATCCTTAATATTGTATATAGATAGATAGATAGATAGATAGATAGATAGATAAATATATATATGAATACATACATGTGCACGTATATGTGTGCGTATGTGAGTATGTTATGTAAATATGTGTGTGTGTGTGTCTGTGTGTGTGTGTGTGTGTGTGTACGTATAGTCATCGTTGCTTTTACTAATTTACAAACTTTATAATTCTATATTTATCCAAAAAATCCGTCACTATTGTTTCGTATCCTATCCAGGGCAATGATAGTTCTCTCTGGAATAGTTACCACTCAATTCTCCAATTCAACGAATTATAATGGTAATATGACGGAGCACAGTTCAATATTAAATTAGTAGGAATTGCCGGATTAGTTACCAACACTTAGCACAGATATTTCGATGCCTGTGGGGACAATGGAAAAATCTATTCAGTCTTTTTGCTCTTGCATCAGAAAATGATTTCAATTGGAATTGTTTCCAAACGATCCGATCACAGGTATATTAGCTGACTACGCAAGTTGTATGTCGTTAAAGACATGTAAGGGCAAGTTTTCTATACTAGATAGTAAAACACGTTTGTTTTAAACGTATTTTGCATGATATGCATATCGAATGCTGGTTAATCAATATGTGTAAACAGAAAGATTTTACAGCATAATTCGGTTATTAGTTACTCAATATCAAACAGAATTAACAACTTACTCTGTTTCTGATTTAGTATAGAAATCTTGTCTGAACCTTTCGTCCATGGTCATGTTTTTCGATAGAGGAACAAATATTTTGATGTTTTTGTAAATAAAACAATATCAAGTTTGTTGTTATTACGTTTATTATGGAAAGGTTATTGACTTTATTATTTGTCTAGTGTATTCCGTTAAACCTTTCAACCGTTTTTTCCTGAAGCATGTTAGTACTTGTGTTCATTTAGTCAATCCAATATTTACACTTATAAATACTTTCAGTCACAACTAGATGACTATGGCCTAATATATGTATATAACGATAAATCAATACCTTCATAAAACAGCTATTTGTCCTGTTTTAGGTTAAGACAAGAAATTCTTAATGATGACGCTTAAAGAAATGAAGAACAGTCATTTGTCTATCAAAATATTAATATTACGAAGGTAACCAAATCCAGTTCGAAGCCATTAAAATTAAAACAGCCATCTATATATCATACTTAATCTATATAGGCTAGGTCAGCTATTGCAATTTTTGTCCTGAGATAAATTTCTTATATCACGGAACAAATATTGCTGTAGTTTGCCAATCGATAATGTATAGACATTAAGTATGGTACACAAATGACTATTAAATGCAGGTGAAAGGAAGTAGGAATAACTAAACTAACAAGAAACATCTTTTATTATTTCTTAGTTTTTACTTACTTCAGTCATTAAACTGCGGCCATACTGGGGCACTGCCTTAAAGGATTTAGTTGAATACATATACCCCAGTACTTATTCTTCTTTAGCTTAGTATTTATTCTATTGCTTCTTTCGCCGAACCGCTAAGTTACGAGGATACAATCAAATTAGCACTAGTTGTCAAGTAGTGTTCACACACACACACACATGTATGTGTGTGTGTATATGTTATGTTTGTGTGTCTGTGTTTGTCCCCCCCCCCACCAACATCGCTTGACAACCAATGCTGGTGTGTTTAAGTACTAGGCTTATGCATACATATATATGAAGTTATGAACTGTGACGTGATTTTTACCAGTTCCTGTTTACAGAATGTTGAAATAAGGTTGCAGAAAACATAAAGGAATTGTACTGGAGCCAAAAAGACGGACCCGATAAGTGAGATGATGAAAAATATAATAAATAAAAAAAGGCTTAATTATATTTACATCTCAGAAGACAAAATTAGGTTCGTAGCAGAAATAACGTTTTTTTTTTTCTTTTTTTTTCTTTTTTTTTTCTACGGTTATAATAGTGAATATCCGTTTATGCACTTCGCAGAGGAAAAACTAATTACGATATAGAAAGTATTTTGCAATATACTAAGTACTAGGCTTACAAAAAATAAGTCCTGGGGTCGATTTGCTCGACTAAAGGCGGTGTTCCAGCATGGCTACAGTCAAATGACTGAAACAAATAAAAGAGTAAATATACAAACGTGTTCGCTGGATCGGGCAAACATACAACATTTAGGCAATTGATACCATGCGAGCATGTAGTAGAATATAAAGCCCGAAGTATTAATTCCGTAACAACTTTTCTTAATAAACAGTTTTTTAACTGTGGAGTATAATGTACATAAGCTATAAATAATTGTATGTAGAATTTGGGTTAGAAAAACCAATGGATAGAAAAACCTTGAAGGATGTTCGTGACACTCGAACAAAACATTCCAGACGTCCTTCCATTATACCAAAGCAACACTTTGAATTTTCTTCATGCATTTTAGAAGGATTTTTCTTATCAAGAGTTGCATGTTGTTTACATCATATGAATTTAGAGACTTCAAGAGATAAAACAAATTGTTTTTAACAATGGAATTTGAAGTAGATAATGCTATAACAGTTTCAAATTCTATCACAAAGCCAGAAAGTTAGTGGGAGAGAATAAGTCGATTATATCGATCCCAGTGCTCAACTGGTACTTATTTTACCGACCTTGAAAGGATGAAAGGCAAAGATGACTCCGTCAGAATTTGAAATCAGAACATAAAGACGGATGAAATACCACTAAGCATTTCACCTGGCGTGCTAACGATTCTAACGGCTCAGCGCCTTGAGAATGATACAAATAAAAGCAGGTAGAGTATTGAGTTAAAATTTAAAAATCAGTTTAGGTTAATGAAGCTCAAATTAAATCATTTTCTGGATGGCTTGGTATATCTCTTATATTCTTTTTTACACTTTTACTTGTTTCAGTCATTTGACTGCGGCCATGCTGGAGCACCGCCTTTCATCGAGCAAATTGACCCCAGGACTTATTCTTTGTAAGCACTAGTACTTATTCTATCGGTCTCTTTTACCGAACTGCTAAGTTACGGGGACGTAAACAAACCAACGTCGGTTGTCAAGCGATGTTGGGTGGGAAAAACAGACACACGGACATACACACTCACATATATATACATATATACATACATATATACGACGGGCTTCTTCCAGTTTTCGTCTACCAAATCCACTCACAAGGCTTTGGTCGGCGCCAAGAAGACACTTGCCCAAGGTGCCACGCAGTGGGACTGAACCCGGAACCATGTGGTTGGTAAGCAAGCTACTTACCACACAGCCACTCCTACGCCTTTTTACACAGCCACTCCTGCGCCTATTCACG
>NC_068982.1:127038702-127040486 GCF_001194135.2 Octopus bimaculoides
CACCTATTCACACAGCCACTCCTGCGCCTATTCACGCAGCCACTCCTGCGCCTATTCATACAGCCACTCCTGCGCCTATTCACACAGCCACTCCTGCGCCTATTCACGCAGCAACTGCTCCGCCGATTCACAGCCACTCCTGCGCCTATTCACGCAGCTACTCCTGCCCCTCTATTCACGCAGCCACTCCTGCGCCTATTCACGTAGCCTCTCCTGCGCCTATCCTATATGAATAGCAATGATTAACATGTTGCTGTTGTGTTGTTGCTATTGTTGCTGCGGTTGTTGTTGTCGTTATTGTTGTTGCTTTTGTTTATGCTGTTGTTTAGTCCACTGATCAACCCAGTCGAGTAGGTCTATAATGAAAAGCATTCCAGCAGTTATTATTCCATATTTTATTCACAAATAAAATGTCGGTTGTGTCTGTGAATTTTACAACACATTACGGAGGATGGTTTCAAGTACTTGCTTAACTCTCTCAAATGGGTAACAGCTGAAATGCGTGTGTTGCTAAGTGCGCATATTGCTAAGCGCGCGTGTTGCTAATTGCATTTGCTGCTTATTGCATGCGTTGCTAAGCACAATCAAAGTGCACCACTGACCAGCATGAGAGCTTTAAGAGAACCAGGACGATACCCTCAAAGAAAGTGAAAATGAGATAGGTATAACTTCATACAGGGTTTCAGTGTGTATAAACATACATACATATATACATA
Organism: Octopus bimaculoides; assembly: GCF_001194135.2. Classification (NCBI taxonomy): domain Eukaryota; kingdom Metazoa; phylum Mollusca; class Cephalopoda; order Octopoda; family Octopodidae; genus Octopus; species Octopus bimaculoides. Next base: position 127,039,419 of record NC_068982.1, read on the forward strand.
TATATATTTGTATGCATTTATATATATATATATGAATACATACAAACACATATATTCATATGATATATATACGCATGCTTACATACATATATATGTGTATGTGTGTGTGTGTGCGCGCGTGTGTGTGTGTGTTTGTATACATACATGTACACAATCACACACATATATACACTTATATAAATGTATATATCTTATATTCTTATATATATATATATATATATATATATATACACACACTTACTTACGTATATGTGGGGTGGGGGTTGTTTGACCATTGTAAGGATTTCCACGTGGAACGAGAGTATAAATTGGAATAAATCATTGTATACCAGATCTTAATTACAATCAACTGAGACGATTCGTGCCCTTTAATAAACGAGATGTCAGTAGACTCATCTGGAACTTATTAACGGCAACTAAGTGTGAAACGTTCTGTCCTGAAACAACAAACATCAGAAACGGATTCGAACCAATCTTACTTGCACAGATCGTCCAACATGTTATCCACTCAGCTATCTCCAGTCTTACACCTTCACACGTTTTGGGGTCGCAATCTGGTAATTAAAGATGTGATTCTATATATCAACTCGACCATTGTACAACTATTGTACGGCTCACTCCCCGGATATCCGATTGAAATTCAAAGGGTAAGTAATGAAATCGATATTGGGAGGAAATAAAGTGACAGGTGACAGTGTGTAATGATTTCAAATACTGAGAAATGATATGTCTAATATATTGGGTTCAAATTTTGGTACAAGCCAGAAAAGCCAGAGGAGGGGCTACGTCGATAACATTGATTCTAGTGCTCAACTGGTACTTATTTTATCGACCTCGAAAGGATGAAAGGTAAAATCGACCTTGGTGGAACTTGAGAATTGATTCTGCCAGTTCACCGCCTTTAATATTAGCTAATATATTTCGTCAATAAGATAATCATCTGAGGGATGATCCACGCCTCGATGACTTATTGAAAAAAAACAGAATCTATACACACACACACATACACACACACACACACACACACACACACACACACACACACACACACACACACACACACACACA
>NC_068982.1:127041056-127042451 GCF_001194135.2 Octopus bimaculoides
ATAACGTTTTTTTTTTCTTTTTTTTTCTTTTTTTTTTCTACGGTTATAATAGTGAATATCCGTTTATGCACTTCGCAGAGGAAAAACTAATTACGATATAGAAAGTATTTTGCAATATACTAAGACGCAATTTGCACATGAAAAGAGAGGTTATCACTTCGGATAGGTATCCTGGTAGTAGATCTGAAAAATAGTTGAATGACGCCTTACTACACGCCTTGATAATCATGCTTTGTGGATTCAATCTTAAATACTTAATAAACCCGAACTGTTTTGATAACTGTTTGAGTAAGACAAGAAAAAGAATGATCATGAAAAGTAGGAGAAATGTACAGTGACGTCTATTTTCAATTGAAAGAACGGAGGATAAATAACACAAACTAGATATATCTGACTATCAAGCTGCTTTGTTCGTGGGAAACCACTCTTTCGTGCCAATGTTTCTTTTTTGGTCCATTGACGTTTTGAACTCAGTTTTGCGCGCTAGGAACTGGGAGACGGATTAACTAATGCGAAATATCTTATATAAAGTGGCAAAATATTACACACACAGACACACACACACTCACCCCCCCACACACACACACAAAAGAAGGAGAAGAAGAAGGCAATGGTGATTAACACTCAATATATATTGCACATTAAATAAAATAATGACGAATGCACACGTACTTGTACATGATGAACAAAATGAATGATAATAATAATAATTATTTCTACTAGAGGTACAAGGCTTCAAATTTTCATCAACTCCAGTAATAACCTGGTACCTATTTTATCGACCCCGAAAGAATGAAAGGCAAAGTCTACTTCGGCGGAATTTGAACTCAGAACGTAAAGATAGACGAAATGCTGTGAAGCATTTTGCCCGGTGTGCTAACGATTCTGCTAGCTCGCCGCCTTAATAACAGCAACAACAACAACAATAATAATAATAATAATAATAATAATAATAATAATAATAATAATAATAATAATGATGATGACGATGATAATAATAATAATAATAATAATAATAATAATAATAATAATAATAATAATAATAATAATAATACGATAAAGAACAAAGAGAAGTCGAGAGATATGACAGGTTAGCTTGAGAAGTTAAGCAGTTGTGGTCGATGAAAAAGGTAGCAGTAGTACCAATAATTGTCGGAACCCTGGGAACAGTAAGCAAAAATCTCGAGAAGTACGTGGAACAAATAGGGGCTACAATAAGGGTGGAGCACTTGCAGAAAACAGCACTGCTTGGAACTGCTCGAATACTCCGGAAGGTGCTCGAAAAATAAGAGGTGTTACCTTAGTTTACTGGTAGTGAACAGCTGACACTGTAGTACATCTCCAGCGTTAGAAGCTGTGCAAAGGCAACAACAACAACAACAACAACAACAACAA
>NC_068982.1:127042703-127043947 GCF_001194135.2 Octopus bimaculoides
TCAAAATAAAAAGTAATAAAAATTCAAAATTATAGAAATTCAGATCTAAAGTATGAACGAGAACAACCAGTGTCCACTCGTTGATGGAATGACATCATCAGTTTTTAAGTTTTAATTTTATAACTGTCGAAAAAAATAAGACTGAAAAAAAGAGAAAAAAGAAAGAAAAAAGAAAGGAAAGAGAAAGAAAAGAAAAGAAAAAAAATATTTAATCAAACAGTTTTGTGTAAATTTGATGAAATTCTCCTTTCATTTTATTCATTCCTCCAGGGCGTGATGTTAATAACCCGCAAACATATTTCTCCTCGTGCATTTTGAGTACTGAAAGTGAAGCAGATTTAGACTATTTTCTGAAAATATGCACTTTCAAGTCTTTTTCAAAATTGCAGCTATTTAAAGCAAAATGTTCGGCAAGTTCTGTCGAACTACTGAAATTGTGCCTGACGTCATATCTGTGCCCATTAAATCTTTTGTTAAATTGTCCTGTTGTACAGCCAACATAAATCAAGTTGTGTTTCGTGCATTCTGCTGCGAACACCAAATGGGAATCTACATGTCCCACCTTCTGTATAAATCGTAACATTTCTGTTATGATTCCTGATGGAATTCACTTGACTCATGTTGTTGCTCAATGAACAAGGCTCACCTCTCTTGCGGGTGCTTTTCAAGGTACAGCGTGCAGATACTGCTGCTATACTTCCCAACCTTGCAATTCTTGCTGTCTCTACTGCCACTATCACCATTGCTTTTGTCACTTCCACTACTGCTGTTATTGTTGTAAAACTTTTTCTATTGCTGACTCCTTCCTTCTCTTGACAGGTTGGACTATTACCTGTTTCCATCACTTTTGTCTCCTCCCCTTCTCCTGCATTATTATTGATAAGAGAAGGAAAGTGTCATACAAATGCAGAAAACTCAGCAACGGGTTCCAGACGTTTTCAGTAACAACTTGGGATGAAAATTCCAAACAAAAACAGCACCAAACGGGTGTATGCAATAAAATTAATAAGAACTTACTTCGAGCCTTCAAAAAAAAAAATGCCTGACGTACTCTGAACCAAATATAATAATAATAATGATAATAATAATAATAATAATAATAATAATAATAATAATAATAATAACAATAATAATAATAATAATAGAGTCAAAATTAAAAGAAGAGTGCCACTGTTATCTAGTGAACGATATTTCGACATCTTATGTGTCTTCAACTGGTTCAAAAAATAAATCTGTCAATCTAC
>NC_068982.1:127045044-127046240 GCF_001194135.2 Octopus bimaculoides
GCACGTTATAAAAATAAAACTACTGAATAATAATAATAATAATAATAATAATAATAATAATAATAATAATAATAATAATAATAATAATACTTATGGCACAGGGCTAGTAAATTCGGGGAGGGGAGAGTCGATTACATCGACGCCAGTACTCAACTTATTTTATCGACTTCGAAAGGATGAAAGGCAAAGATAATCTCGTCGGAATTTGAACTTAGAACGTAAAGACGGACGAAATGCCGCTAAGCATTTTGCATGACGTGCTAACGATTCTGCCAGCCCGCCGCCTTAACAACAATAATAATAATAATCTTTTCTATTCTAGGCACAGGCCCGAAATTTTAGAGTGGGGGACCAGTCGATTAGATCGACTCTAGTACACGCACACATACACGATTCATTCACTCACACACACACACATACACCATTCACTTACTCACCCTTTCTCCCTCTCTCGCTCTCTCTTACTCCTACACACAATCACACACACACGCACACTCCCACGTACACACTTATGTGTGAGTGCGCGTGCGCAAACACACACACACACACACACACACACACACACACACTAGAAATGGAAAGCGATCTTGGTCAGAATTTCTGACCATGCATTTTCACTGATTTAACACATAAGAGGCTGAGTATTCCATAGACATGTTTACTCTTAACGTAATTTCTGGTATAATCAGTATGACAGAGTGTGTGATAGAACTGGACATTTGAATAACTGGTATAATCCGTCCAACAGGCTTCCACACAGTTTCTGTCTATCCAATGTTTGTAGAGCGAAAAGTCTCTCCCACCTTCTCTCTCTTCTTCTCTCTCACATTCACGCACACAAACACGCACAAAACAACACATACACACACGTACACACTCACACACACATGGGTCGACCAAAAATATTGGTATTCCGTCGGTTACGACGATGAGTGTTCCAATCAACGGAACAGCCTGCTCATGAAATTAACGTACAAGTGTTTGAGTACTCCACAGACATACGTACCCTTAACGTAGTTCTTAGGGAGATTCAGCGTGACACAATGTGACAAAGCTGGCTCTTTGAATTACATATACTACTAATTTTTGTTTGTGAGCTGAGTGGACTTGAGCAACGTGACCAGCCGCCGGGGATCGAACTCACGACCTTACGATCGTGAGACGAATTCCCTAACCACTAAGCCACGTACCTTCAT
>NC_068982.1:127046591-127047440 GCF_001194135.2 Octopus bimaculoides
ACGCACGCACACACACACACACACACACAAACCGCATATAATACTTCAAAGAAAGAGGAGGTTCACGGTCCGATATAACATAACCTATACGCACTAATTTGGCTCAACTCATATAAGCAATCGTTCATACTGGACATATGTGTGTTGTGTTCTCCGATGAAGTAGTAGCACCAGCGCCAACAGCAGCAGGAGCAGCATGAAATTGGGGGTGATTTGATGACACATCTCAGCTGTGTCGAAAATTATCTTACGATAAACAAAGAGAGAGCATCGAAGCATCTTTGCGAGGTTCTCTCACCGAACTGCGCCGCCCCTTACTCCTGTTGTTCTAACGTTAGCGAAATGCCGCGTGCGCGCGTGTTTCTGTGTGCGTGCGAGCGAGCGTGCGGGAATGTACGTGTGCGTACGTGCATGTGTAGACTCTGCCCATCAGTTTATACAGAAGACAAGACAGTCACGTACGCACATTCATTTGTATCATAAATCAACAAACACGTTCAATAAGCAAGCTGGGACAATTTAAACACTCATACATTTTTAATGTCTCTAATGACTAAAAACACCCATCGTTTTCTCCATTTATTTCATTAATACTCTCTCCTATCTCTCTCCTCTCTCTCTCTCTCTCTCTCTCTCTCTCTCTCTCTCTCTACCTATCTGTTTATCTCTCTCTCTATCTCTTTGTCTTTTTTCTTGCTTTATATTTTCGCTTTCCACATTAGACCTGTCTTAAGAATTAGAAAACGTAAAGGAAATTGTAACCGACTAAAATAGACAATGCATTTATTAATAAAAAGAATGAAACAAATCTGTAATTTTTAACGTTCTATTTCTGTTTCAAGTTTTCGC
>NC_068982.1:127047934-127051190 GCF_001194135.2 Octopus bimaculoides
TATATATATATATATATATATATATATATATTCTGATAGTTGTGAAATGTTTTGCTTTGTTTTTTTCTCTGTAAAAGGAAATATGTAACTTCAAAGGTGTGATAGAGGAAACCTTAATTTAAAAATTGAAAGTAATTTTTAATTTTGAAAAACTTTTTTTTATATATATATCTCAATGTATCAACTTCTTTAATTCTAATGAAGCTACATCATGTCCAAATAAATACTAGCGACACTGCAATCACCACCACCACCACCAACAACAACAACAACAATAATAATTTCTACTGGAAGCACAAGGCCTCACTATAATAATAATAATAATAATAATAATAATAATAATAATAATAATAATAATAATCCTTTCTACTATAGGCACAAGGCCTGAATTTGAGGGGAGGGGACTAGTCGATTACATCGACCACAGTGCTCAACTGGTACTTAATTTATCGTTCTCACGGATACTGAGTTCGCTATCCGAACCTGGCTCCTTGAGTAACACATTATTTCCATTCAATGAAATAAAATTTAAAAAAAAAACACATCGCCGTTTCCCATGTTTTAACTAAAGTGTCAAAGACGTTTCGGTTCGTAACATATTTCTTACATAAACTTAGATAAATTTAGATATGTTTCGGCCAAAAATTGACCCAGGCCGTGTCTAACTTAGTAGTATCACTTCATAGAATCTGCTAAATCATTTTAAAGCCAAGTTGTGCGGCATCATGGCCCATTCAAGCTGCAAGTTGTTATTTACTGAGATGTATCCAAGTAACTCGAAGAAATTTGTTGAGATATTGTTTGAAGAAGACGGGATCTTTTTCTTGTTTGATTTGTTTTGCAATAATGTAAAACAGTGCATGCCGTGTTGAGGAAAAGTAAATTGTGTTGCAGTGTATTCTTGTGTTGTGAGCCTGGATTGTATAGGGGCGTGTGGGGATCCTTCTGATTTGGCAGACACCATTTTTTATTTAGTTTTTATTTAGTGTGTTTTCTACTGAAACACTTTAAAACTTCGTATACTTGTATATTTTGTCTTATAGAACAGAGAAAAAATTTTATATTCGAAGTTATTTCATGTTAAAAGTTGTCGTATTTCGGTAATTTCAACCAATCACTGACGTCTATTGAGGTGAAAACAATTACTGCTGTGGTTTGTAAACAACGGTGGCTGGTTGAAATTACCGAAATACGACAACTTTAACACGAAATAACTTTAAAAATATAAACTTTTCTCAACAACACCAAAAGTAAAAGATGTATTATATGACACATTCTACCAGTGTCCCAAGTTTGAAAGTGTTTCGTTAGAAAACAAATGGTGTCCGCCAAATCAGAAAGATTCGCGTGTGGTATTTATAATACTCCAAGTCGATATATTTACATACTTAATAACGAAGATATGTTTCACTCTTGGCGCACAAACTTTATATTCCTGCTTTGCTATTATTGTTCCACTTAACCTAGTAAGACGTGAATGACACAGAGTTACATCCCTCTTATTAAAAAATCCATTATTTATTTATTAGACGAAAGAAACTACAGTGAAAGTACAGGGAAGAGGAACTGGAATCACGAGTTCAGATAATACAGTTACAAGAAAGAGCTATGTTGTAAATGGTAGGAGTGGAATCTCAAAGTAGTAAATTCGATTTCCAAACTTGTAAACAAAGCAGAGAAGGTTCCAAATGTAGGGTAACTAATATAGTTCATCGATATCCGTATACTTAAAGGTGAAAAGTCAAGAGTCCACCTATAGTTGACTAAATTTATCCTTTCATGAGAGATCAATATTTTCGAAAGAATGAATAATGATAATTAAGGTTTTTTCTTTTTATTATTATTTTTTTTTTTCAACATTTCTTCTTTATACCAGACGAAACCATATGAGTTAACATCACGATTTTTAGAAACCTTTTTATGACACACAAATGAAATGAAATTTTAAAATTTATAAAGAGATCTAAATTGAATAAAATGTTTCATTTATTTATTCTTGCTTACTTTTCTTTTTTTCAATTTAGTGCATCAGGTTATTAGTAATTAGATTCTACTGTTTAATTAAATGTCTTCTAAACTGTTTCGCTCCGTAAAATACTTAATTTAGTGCAATCTATTTGCCTGGGGTTATGTTATGCTGTTTATTTCAAATAAGGATGAAATGGCGCTATACACATGGACACCAATTATTAAAAAATATCTAAGAGCTTTGTTATTAGTAGGAACAAATATTAAATATGTACATTCTGTGCATCTTCTCTTCAATTTAAAATTCCAACTTCCAGAAGTCATTCTTTCCCTTACAATAACTACTGTCAGGACACCAGGTGTTTTATTGTTTAATTCCCCTTTAAAACCAATCAGAATATATATCTACACCTTTTATTTTTAAATAGAAAGTGATGATGTATCACTTTCAAAATTAGAAACAGAAATCTCAATATTAAGCAGCTTAATAGTCCGAAGATTTAAATGTTTTGAATATAATGTACACGGGGCCTATAAATTATCTCTGACATTAAGTTAGAGTTAAACCTGTTGCCAAAGTGACTTTCTTTTTTTTCTTTCTCTCTCACCATTAATTAATACAGTTGATTATGGTTTAGCATAAACTAGTGGCCACCAGTAAATCTTACACTGAAATCGTAGGAAGACATTTGACGTTTGTTTAGAAAGGGATTTGACGACAAAGAAATAGAAATAGTAAGATTTGTCGTTCGAATGTCAAAACTGAAGGAAGGTGAGTTTATGGTAGTATTCTAGGAAACAATAGAATAACAGGTGGCATGTGAGATATTCTTAAAGAACCGTTTATCCTGATAAAACGGTTCCAAAACACCTGCCATATATTTCGCATTTAACGCCTATTTACGTCATCATTTCGACTTCGTATTAAAATTTTCACATTTTTTTTTATCACTTACTGTTGCTAATGTAACTGCCATTGTCCTTGTTGTTTATTGAACTGCAAGCATAACATCTGAATACAGCATGTATTGTCTCCAACAAACGCATAACTTTATCTTCAGCTGCATAATGATTAAACACAGGATTAAGACACGAAAACATTACTCTAGGGATTAATTCAACACTGTTTCTCAGTTCTGCAAAAGTAATATTTAAATATTTAACCACATACTTGGAATCTAAGAATAAATAAATAAGTACATCTATAAATATCGTTTCAAACAGTATTATAAATATGTAAATATATATATATATATATATATATATGTATATATATATATATATATAT
>NC_068982.1:127051737-127054334 GCF_001194135.2 Octopus bimaculoides
TATATATATATATATATGTATATAATTGAAGACAGATTTACTTCTACCTTTATGCTCATATATATTTAAATGATAAACCTCTGGAAAGTTTTACAGATTTTTATAGTTCCAGTGATGGATTGGATCTGATGTCATCGAATTAGCTTTCTCTTTCCTGGTTTCGAGAAGCCTAATTTATCAAGATTGGTATTTAAACAGTGTCATACATATCCCGGGGCCCCAATAATTACAGGTATAAACCTGAACTTGTAATCTGGATAGAGTAACTGCATAGTTCTCAATAGTTCAACATAAGTGTTCTCTTTTTCACTGATCTTCAGCTTTATGTTAACGTCCGCTGGGCAGTTAATTTCCACAACTGTGCACAGTTTCTTTTCTCTATCCCAAATCATTATATCAGGTCTGTTGTGCTTACATTTGATTCAGGTCTTCACTGGTACAATCCACCAGTATTCCTTTTTATAATGAGTGGCTATGGCTTCCTATGTATGTATGTATGTATGTATGTATGTATGTATGTATGTATGCATTTACATAGTGGACTCTTCCGTCGAAGACGACATATGAGCATTCAGCTTTTGCCGAACGACCTGCAAAAATAATTTGTTTATAATGATCAAGTGTATATGCTGTACATTAGCTCACTCCCTCCATCAAATCGACGTTGCCTGAACAGGTGCACTGTGTACCCCGCGTCAGGTGTTGAAGTGGTCGCATAGCAACGTGAGATGAAGTGTTTTGCTCAAAATCACAACGCATCACCCGGTCTAGGAATTAAAGCCACGATCTCATGAACATGAGTGCAACACTCTAACCATTAGGCCATGCGCCCTCAGTGCCCCACCACTGCCGTAGTCTAGTTACTGAAACAAGTAAAAAAAATATGAAAGATAAAAATAAAATAAACATATACTATATGTATGTATCCACACATATATATATATATATATATATATATATATAATGTGTGTGTGTGTGTGTGTGTGTTGTCTTAGTTAATGGAGAGTGGTCATGGTGAGGTACTGCCTTGAAGGGTTTAGTCAAACAAATCGACCCCAGTACACGTTTTGTTAACTAAAAAATATCTCGAATTATTTTAAGACTCTTTTGCCGAACAGTTAGGTACGGGGAAATAAACAAACCAACACCAGTTGTCAAGCGGTGCATGAGACAGATAGACAGACAGGTAGACAGGCAGAAACACACACACACACACACACACACACACACACACACACACACACACACACACACACACACACACACACACACACGTGTATGTATATGACGGTCTTCTACGCAGTTACCTCTACCGAATTCACTAACAAGACTTTAGTCGACCCGAGGCTGTTGCATACTATACTTACCTATGGCACTGCGCAGTGGGACTGAACCCGAAAATATGAGGCTGCAAAGCGAGCATCTTAACCACACAGCTATGCCTATGCCGATAGCCATGAATAGACAGATTAGGACCTGTGTATGTGTACGTATGTGTGTATGTATGTGATATTGTTATGTCAGCTCGTATAAAATATCACTTAAGGATAGGTTTTTTGTTTTTAGTTTTCCTTCATTTTAACGCTGCTATTGTTGACCAACGACTTACTTCTTCTGTTAGTAACACTTTCAGCTGGCTTAAAACGAACACTTTTAGCAAGAGGTCGAAGCGATTGTAAAATATACAAACAGGGTCATTTTGTAATGTATAGCCTTTAAGCATTATTGATAACATAGTCACAGTGTATGTGTTTTGCTTACACGCCCATTAGCTTCTGGATAACGTCCTGGAAAACGTCCCTTCACGACATCGGGTGTTAAAGAACACTGAATGTCTGAGAACAAGTGAGAGAACTCGTTCCAAAGGCGAACGTGAACGGCGGATATTGATATTTCGCTATCATTTCAGCTCTTCAGCGCTATATACTTGATCCACCACAAAACGAAGAGTATTGCCAGTCGGAAACATATATACAAATAGTGTATAGTCTGCTGATGTACTGGGGCGTAGCATATGTGAACCAAAATTAAATTATGAAGTGAAGCAGCTCCAATAATACAAATATCGATGACAAATACATAGTGTACGTTTCCCAGGACGCTATCCCGCAGTTAATGGGCGTAAAAATGAAATACATACAGTATGTGTCAGCGATTATGTTTACATTATTAGAGCTGCTTTTAATTCAACATTTAATTTTGCATAGTTTTTAAGATTTAGTAAAAAAAAAATCACTTTATCCATGGCGCCTGTCAAACTGACGTATTCGGGACGTATTCGGACACTGCTATGATCGCTCTTTGTCATTGTAGTTAAATACAATACCGTTCATCACATCTTTTTATGGCTGATGAACACGAAAACGTTGGTGTTGTTTCAGTTTTTTCTTCTGCTTGTATTTTTTACTCTTTTATTTCATTATTGCTATTGATGAGTAGGCGTTATTTAAAACCGAGATAGTTTCCGTATATAAGAATCCCGTTTTTCTTTTTTTCGTGAAGGTCAGAAAAAATAAGGTGTGAATAAAGTGGGAGGTCTTTTAAAGCAGGGACAAACGGGAGATGGGTGAATAATGTTTGAAAATTAGCGGTGCCGA
>NC_068982.1:127054564-127063949 GCF_001194135.2 Octopus bimaculoides
ACACACACACACACACACACACACACACACACACACACACACACACACACACACACAAACACCTACTTGCATACACATTTCTCACTATATTTTACCCCGTCATACATATATAAGATCAAGTATGTCGCTTAAGTATAGTAAAGGACACGCGAACAAAACTATCACAAGGCAGCGATACACTTGAACGCTTAAGACTATCGTGGATTTAAAGTTTCCAAATATCAATGCTTAACCACCTCCTCGTCGATGTCTTTGTCAGATGAATTTAAGATGGGAAAAGTTGTAATACGAGCAGCCACATGTATTGCGCGTAATAAAGATCAGGATTTGAATTCAATATAAAGATTGACTGAAGTACTTGGGTAATCGGTTTGGTGGAGGAAATTATCTCAATACTGCATGCTAACAAACTATTAATTACTTTTAAACCTCTTCTCAGTGGCGTAATTTGAAGCTATCCCCATGACCTTCACATCTGAGATAAGGAAAAGTGGGAGAGGGGGAAGATATTCCATTGTGTTAATGATCTGGAAGAAAATTTATGCGAGCGAGACTTGTGGAGTAAGACACGATAGAAGTAAAGCGGGGCGAGACAAGCTTGATTGTGCAAGCTTAATTGGACTGATGGGAGATACGCAACAGCTGAAAACTTTATCAATATGACATACTTAATGTATGTGTCGTTGAAAAGCCGGAAATTGTGGGTCTCGAATGGAAAAGTTTCTTTATACATGTGTTGTACAAAAAAGCACAATCTACTTAAGAGCTAGGTGAAACAAAATCGCTCCATAAGCAACTGTGAGGGTTACTGATTTGTATATCGCCTTTTTTGTGGTTTGCCTATTTATTGCGGTACTCGTCTCGCAGCAGAAACGAAATCAAATCAGCTTGTCTGAAATACATACAGATTGTGTATAATCTATGAAAGTAGATCTTGTAATAGCGATAGAATAAATATGGAGAGAGGGAGAGAGAGAGAGGGTAGCGTGTATGTTGGTGAAGGAGATTTTGTCAATCAGCTTGATGCTGTCTTTAATGTTTATGGATGTAGCAACAGCATCCCTTAAATGTAGATGCAGTACTGCATAGGGGAGGTCATACAGTTAAATTTTGTGGAAAGTCAGCAACTGGTTATGAAGGGGAAAGCTACTCTCTGGGATGGCTTTTTGGCTGTTTTGTATGTGAATCACCAGGAAAGTTCCCAAGGGATCGTATGATATAGCGAGATATTTGTCACGACATTGATGATTTTAGTTGCATGTTGCCCCAGACCAGACGAGGTGAAATTCTTTGTGGTATTGAAAAGGTGCATGTTGCCATGACACTATTGGGGGAAGCGTGACGTCATCTGTCTAGGAGTGAACATTGTTATAGGTGTTAGTGAGCAGATTGTTAATATAGCAGTGTAGTAGTGTCTGGAGACATAGCAGAATCTCGAGGCACACCAAAGTTGGTTGAGTGTGAGCTAGAGAAAACTTGTTACTTATTGCTGTAGTGATAGAAAACTTTCAAAAAATAAATAGAAGAAAAACAAGAGAAAAGAGGGGAGATGAAGGACAGATAAAGATTATAGGCGGGCAGCTAAGGGATCAGATTTTCATACCAGAGGCAGTGAAAGGTTTCGCTAATATCAAATGCAACTACATTACTTTCGTCAGTTTTCAAAAGTGAGGGACACCTGGAGAGCAGGTATCCAATAGATTGGCTCTCCGGTTACTGAACTAATGATCTCTGATAGGTGTTCCGTTCGGTAAACATCTTCAATTGCGTTTAAAGTTCTCTAAATTGTCGACAGAATTTATACACCTTGGACAATTTCTTTTTATAGGAGCATTTTTTTAGTTATAGTGATTTTTTTCTCAAATTCTTGTTCCGTCGAAAAGTTTTGCTTTCAACACAAAGTAGCATATCATATATAACCGCATCTTCCAAATTACGAGTTTTCTTGTGCTGATGTGCCATGATGAGAATAAAAATCAAGGTTATCGTACGACTTACCAACCTCATGGTCCCGGGTTCAGTCCCACTGCGTGGCACCTTGGGCAAGTGTCTTCCACTATAGCCTCGGGCCGACCAAAGCCTTGTGAGTGGATTTGGTAGACGGAAACTGAAAGAAGCCCGTCGTATATATGTATATATATATGTGTGTATGTTTGTTTGTACGTCTGTGTTTGTCCCCCCACCATCGCTTGACAACCGAAGCTGGTGTGTTTACATCCCCGTAACTTAGCGGTTCGGCAAAAAGAGGCCGATAGATTAAGTACTAGGCTTACAAAGAATAAGTCCTAGGGTCGATTTACTGAAACAAGTAAAAGAGTAAAAGAGTAAAGAGTAAATCTTTTAAATCGCCCCATACTGTTTTGTATGAAGAACATTAAATAACTATTATAAACAGTGTGTTTTTCCTTATTCACAGCCTCTGAATAAAAGGCAAGATGGTCACGGCTGAAATGCCTTCAATTATAAACTTGCTCGATTAGGCTTCTCTGATGACTTTTAAGGCCGGCCTTGCTTCAGGTAAACATAACCATACTCCCGTTACATATTAAATTGGGTTGTGCACCAAAATATTCTGACAAATGCACATCAAGTGCCTTACGGACATCTCCCAAGAGCTGCTCTTGCTGGATAGGATTTTGTTCGAATTCCTTTCTTCCAACATGCACTGGACGGTCTAGAGAGAGAGGTTTTCTCCTCCCTCAACTCATCCATCCATCCATCCATCCATCCATCCATCCATCCATCCATTCATCCATCTTTGCACCCATTCATCGATCAATCGATCCATCCAGCTATCGCTCGCTCGCTCGATCCATGCATGCAGGCATGCATGCATGCATGCATTCATACATGCATACATTTATACATGTACGTATGTACGTATGTGTGTATGTATATATGTACATACATACATATATCCATTCATACACACATTCACACGTGCATACATGAATTAATAATATAATTTAGCGGAAGATTTACTTTCCAAACAAACTATGTGGAAAGAAATCAGTTGTGTCAACCGTCAAACGGCTGTGGATGACCGTTATACTAAAGGCTACTTGTGGAAAGCTGTTGATTAAATTATCTCTCGAACAAGTGACCCTTGTGCCAAAGTAAGAAATATATACATTGGTTTCGTTCTGACCGGCCACTACTGCCTTATGTTCTCAGCTGGGGTCCATATGACACTCAGGAGTCCATACAAAATTTTGTTAAAATTAATGCGCAATAAATTGTTTATCCTTCATCAAAATACAAAATATTTTTAACAACTTTTTTTATACAATTTCCAATAATACTTAATTATTAAAATATAATAGGATTTTTAAAACATGGAATGGTTATTAGGGTCCATCTGAGTAAAATAGGAATCAAAGGGATCCATAGGTAAGTGTTAGGTTTGTTTCTTTCCTCGAACTGATAAAGGAATGAAATGGTTTTAACAAACGATTAAAACTCACCGAATTTTGTGCTTGGCTCGAATATATTCTATTCACCTTCCACTCCATTATGATAATGTATATTATATGTAATATGAATTAATATGGTAATATGTATTATATATAATATGCATTATTATGACAATATGTATTCAAGTGAATTCACTACATTTTTCTCGGAGAAATCAAGTTTATTCACATACTGTAAAAATATAGTATTTTAGACAAATAGTTATATTTTCTCTGTTACAAACAACAGATTAGTCAACACAGAGAGACACGTTGGTAAAATAGTTTAGGGAAATAGGGTCTTGACTTTTTATGTTCTGAGCTCAAGTCATAAGGGATTAACTTCGTTTTTCATTCCTTCGGGGTCAAATTTTAAAAAAATAGTTCTGGTTATATACAGAAATAGCTTCAGTCGATTATAATACTAACCATCAAAGATTGACCTTGTGTTTCGTCAAAAGAAATTTCGGTATACTATATCTTATTTTAGGATGAACTCCGTAAGTGAAGAAATAGACTTCCGGTGAACCGAATATACATCAAGGATGAAGACAGTTCATTTCATTAATGTCGTTAACGCTACTGGGAAAGGTATAATTGTTACAATACTTCATTTCTCCCGTCACTGTCAAAATAAAGAGCCTTATGTCGACTGATTTCGAACCTTGTCACAAGGATATTCTTTGGTATACGTGGCCTCAATATATGGAAAGTGCTCATAAAAGGCAAAGTCGACAAGTTAATATTAAATCGCAAAAGGAATATCTATTTATGAGCTTTGTCTGAAAGCTTTCTCCAGATGATGAGCATACTTATTCTATTTTAGTAAATGATATTTAAAATAAAATATGTGACAATACTTTTGTGACCTCCTGAAACAAAACGGCCTGATGAGATCACTCACACTCTTTATTGCTAAATTTGAACGCATGGCCGTGGTTAAAGAGTTTGCTTGGCATTCACGTAACTTCAAGATTCATCCGGGCGAAATTTAGGTACACAGACATTAACAAGAGGCCCGTAGGCTAGACTTCAACAACTGTATATGTAGTAGGCTCAATCCGTTGTTCGGTTTATCACCACGACATGTTTCTTGGTGTATCTAACAAAAGTTCACTCTTCTGTCGGAAACTTTCGCCAAGTCTCCAATCTGAAGCTAACTCGATATCTTAACGTGATATTTCCCACAGTAACATTTGGTTTCTTTCTTCTTTTTTTTTTCCTTTCCTTTCTTCCACCAGTCTTGGAGGCTCTGTAAAAGTTATATTCTCTGAGTAGGCTCTAACAAAAAGAAAAATGAAATAAAGGAAAAATCTATAATCCCAGATCAACTTATGGTGCATCATCCTGTTTCAACTGAGATTGGAGAGAACCTGTGCTTAACCCCTTATTACGCATTGTGATGTTGATTCTGCTAGAACATTTAGTTACAGTCACAAACGACTGTAATATACTCAGCCGCTTAATAACATAGCCATGCTCAAAACCGATGCGAGATTCATTATCTTCATCATCATTCCCATCCTTTTCTCCTCCTCCTCCTCCTCCTCCACCTCCTCACTAGCAGTAGCAACGACAGCAACAGGATATGCATTTCATTGCCGAGAAGATGAACATTAGTGATTTCGTTTGATAAAACACATGGCTCAACCTTTTTATGATAGAAGGAAAAGGACATTACTTGGATGAAATATTTTTAATCTGGGAATGTAAATCGGGAGATGACGAATTGGCAGAGTCGTTAGAGCATCGGATTCTAGCTCTCTGCGTTTGTAATTTCAAATTCCACTTAGGTCATTCTTCTGGCGGGAGTCGATAAAATAAAGTACCATTCTAGGGTAGTAAGTTTGTGGCATCATTAGACAACCTTCGGACAGCTTTTCTTGCGGTATATGTTGAGGTTTTATGCGTCTTGAGTTCAAATCCTGCCGTAGCTTACTTGAGTGATAGACTTATTTCATCAGCCGGTTTAACTCTACTCTCTGGTACTTGGGTGGCTTAACCGAGGACTCCAATTTTGTAGCTAGCTTTCAAGTCAGGTCTCTCGCTTGAGTATATCTTCCTCCCTCTGAATTAACATCATCAAAAACCCGGTAAAGGCTATGTGTACAGCCCTTCCCTTCTAGTCAAACGACCCACCACCATTTTAGATCTCGATAAAGAGCGATTGCAGACTAAGTAAAATATAACTGAAACCTTCACGTACTACCTCCCATTTCTTATTCATTCGGTCTACATACGAACATACAAACACAGGTATACATAGACACATAAAACATAAAACACATTGTACATCTACAGACATTAGCATACACCAAGCTTTTCTTTTTTTCTGATAGCATGTATTTCTGCGTATACGTGTGTGTGTGTGTGTGTGTGTGTGTGTGTGTGTGTGTGTGTGTGTGTGTGTGTGTGTGTGTGTGTGTGTGTATGAGTGTGTTTACGTGTGTGTATTTACAAACAGATACGCAAACCCACACATGAGCGTGTGCGTCTGCATATCTATTCGTAAAAAGGCTGTGAATGTGTATGAACTTGGAGGCGTGTTTTACGGTGGTGAGTGGTGAGGATGTCAAAAGATTCAAATCAAGAGAAAGGTTATTGAAAAGACTTTCTCTCAATTACCTACTTTCTTTATCCTTCTCCCTAGATGTGAAGTTGACCAAGTAACCTGACCTTTTTATACTCCACTCTCTTTTAAACTTCCCTGACGAATTCATTTACTACCTTTTTCTTTTTCACGTCCTTCCCATTACCTTTTTAACAGTCTTCCACCCTCTTCAGTGTTAGCAAGGGCCAAATATCAACATTACCCGTGACAAAATTTTGCTTTATTTCCTTTTACCTTTGTTGTTGTTGTTGTTATTGTTATTGTTGTTTTACTCCAAACAATACCTGAGTATTTTGCGCTTCGTTATTTTAACTTTTCTTTATACAAACGCATACTTCCATCATATACATATGCATACATTTAAATGTATATAATATCACACACAAATGTATATTATAAATACTCAAATGTATGGGTATGCGTGTGTATGTATCTATGCAACAATATTTGCAAACACACACATGCACACACACACATGCACACACATATGTATGTATATGTGTGTATACATGTATACAGTCCGATGATAAGCTTGGCTGGCCGAAGCTTCGAAGTCACTCTCAATAATACTCTTGTTAAAGACTTAAAATTTGTACTCTACCAAATGCATCGAGTAATCCTTCAGTTCAATGTAAAATTGCTTTTATAACATAAAAACAAACATTAACACACACAAACACACACACACACACACACACACACACACACACACACACACACACACACACACACACACACACACACACACACACACACACACACACACACACACACACACACACAAGCGGTGACTCTTTATATACTAAAGCATGGGATTATAACAATCAAAGCTGTATAATTATGTAGTGTACATATAGCATATACGTTACCCTCTTTCCACCTGTCTCATATAAATCGGATTTGCTATTTGCATCTATTCTATGTCTTAAGCATGTATATGAATATCATATTTCAATACAAAGTCTTTTCAATTACAAAATCTGTCTAGTTTTGTCTTTGTAGTCAATGATTTTTATATTTTCAGTGAAGTTTCTTGCATTTTGTATGAAACAGAAAAGTTCCTAAATCACCAATATCAACGTTTCTATAACTTCATAGTCTCATCTTCAAGATGGGGTGATGTTGGCGTACGTTACTACTCTTCCAATAAACAATAGCAATGATATTAATATAGATGTTACTGCCGGAATTTCAATTTAAATGTTTAGGTTTATGCCATAAGTTATGTATGTAGTTTTGTTTGAGACTAATATATGTTGCCTACGTGATAATTTAATGAATATTGCTTGCAATCATCAATCTTTTTGCTTAGGTTAATTAGGTGAAAGATGTGTGTTGTTTACTAATTTATTCCGATTCATTACAAACACACATGCTCACTCTCTCTCATTCTCCTCCCTCTCTCTCATTCTCCTCCCTCTCTCTCTCTCTCTCTCTCTCTCTCTCTCTCTCCCCCTCTCTCTCTCATACACCCATATTCTGATAAATGCTACTATATGATACTAGACTATTACGTTACTATCGATCTATTTTATTCAAGGTAGGCACTGCCTACCTTGCCTACCTAGGCGGCACGTCCCTGGTACGTATGTATGTATGTATGTATGTATGCATGTATGTATGTATGTATGTATGTATGTGTATACAAGTGAGTCTGCTTGCAATAATTACTGTTAGTTTTGTTGGATACGTATTGATTAGTTAAAAAAATACTTCTTTTGTTAATTTCAAGATGCCATGTTGAAATGTTGATTTCAAGATGCCATCCGCCTTAATTTGAAGCAAACGATTCCCCTTGATTTGCAGACGGCGAGTATTGTAGATCTGTATTATAAAAACGGCCATTGGCCGATCCAAACAAATGAATGTTAATGTCTCATCTTTCTCTCGCTTTCTCTAATCAGGCAACGACGCCTTATTCATGACTTCTGAAATACAAGGTTATTCGAAAGTAAATAGAAATATATAGGCTGCTAAAATTGTATCATTTGGAAACGAAGTGTTTTAGATACTTTAGCAGTAAGAGATGAATACTTTCTGAATGAAAAGTACAAGAGGTAAAGGCTTTTAAAGTCAAGTTTCGCTTCAGGGTTACAATCCTGATCTGGGATGTAATTTGTTTTAGAATACAATGAAATAATACAAAAGAAAAATAGCGTTCATAAATTATTTTTATGAACGCTACGCACACGCGCGCGCGCGCACGCATATATGCGCGAGCACTGACAAACACATGCACTTGTAACTTAAATTTGCTTGTGACTTAAATTTACTTAATGTTACTCAAACTTTCCTGTCATCTGTGAAATTTTAAGCAATGCAAATTGAAATCACAAACTGTTAATACAAATATTTAGCCTAATGCGTAAGTAATGAGAACTCTTTTCTTCCGTTTGTGTGTGCATGTATGTATGTATGTATGTATGTATGTATGTATGTATGTATGCATATATAGAGAGAGAGCGAGAGAGATATAGATAGACATATGTGTATGTATATATATTTTTCCATACACATGCATACATGCATGCACACTTATGTGTATTCATATATATATATATATGTGTGTGTGTGTGTGTGTGTGCGTGTTTGTGTGTGTGTGTGTGTGTACGGCTATGTAAATGTGTGTGAGAATGTATGTATGTATGTATGTATGTATGCGTGTGTATCTGTGTGTGCAAATGCGTGTGTGTGTCCATAATTGACGAGAGCTGTAAACATCAGCGAAGAAACTGAAAAAAAAAAAAAAACTGAAGCTTTTGTACAAAAATATTGTGCGGTAGTTGTTCCTCCCAAGTTATGAAGAGAATCCCTTGTCACTCTCACCATTAGAAACCAGTAGCAAACGACAATATCGTACACGAAATGTTACGTAAAATATAATATAAATAGATACTTATCTCTTTGGATGAATGTAATATAAGTTTCATTTTTCTCACATTTGTTGGTATTTGAATTTTAAAAAATGAATACTTTATTTTTTAGACATTGGTTGCTTTATCAATAACCAGTAATACATTGAATAATCTCTTCTGTAATCTGAGAGCTAACAACCATATAAAATATTACTAAATTTTTTTTCAAATACTAATAATTAGAGACGCACGAAGCAGTAATGATTAGAATAAAACTGTGTTCATTTATCTTTAACACGTTCATGTTTACTTGTTTCAGTCATTTGACTGCGGTCATGCTGGGGCACCGCCTTTTAGTCGAGCAAATCGACCCCAGGACTTATTCTTTGTAAGCCTAGTACATATTCTATCGGTCTCTTTTTGCCGAACCGCTAAGTTACGGGGACGTAAACACACCAGCATCAGTT
>NC_068982.1:127064003-127067423 GCF_001194135.2 Octopus bimaculoides
TGTTGGGGGGGGGGGACAAATACAGACACACAAACACACACACACACACACACACACGCATATATATATATATATACACATATATACGACGGGCTTCTTTCAGTTTCCGTCTACCAAATCCACTCACAAGGCTTTGGTCGGCCCGAGGCTATAGTAGAAGAAACTTGCCCAAGGTGCCACGCAGTGGGACTGAATCCGGAACCATGTGGCTCGTAAACAAGCTACTTTATTTCATAAATATTTGCCATGTACCAGACACCCACTCCTACGCCTATTACTAACATTTTTACAAATCCTAATAATTAAAGACGCACGAAGCAGTAATGATTAGAATAAAGCTGTGTACATTTATCTTTAACACGTTCATGTTCACTCAAACGCTACGATAACTATTTGAGAAGGAACAGCTTATTTATAGACATTGTGTGTGAAAACACACTGAGTTGGGTTAGGAACGACGGCATCGGACTATAGGGCACGTGTTTCTACGTCGTTACGTCTCATCAACTGAAAGATGCAGATACTGTCGTTCATAGCCCTTATAATAACTGATGTTATTATAAGTAAACGACAAATAATAAATTCGCTAGTGTGTACAAAGCTTTATCAAGCTAAACTCATGACATAAAAGCCCACTGAGAAGCGATGAATAAAATAAGAGTGTGTGCATTTATATTTAGCCCGTTCGTGAACGTGGAAAAGAAAAAAAAAATCTTTTTAAGGAGAATGTGAAAACATTAATGGCCATTATAAATACAATGCCAAAAGGAAGATTTCTTTCCTAAACAGTTACCACAACGAAGGCCTTTCCCTGTTTGCGTGTACACTAACGTATTAAATATTAATGAACACTTCTTTATTTCAATCATTACCACTTAGCATATTTTTAATCAATCTATTAATTAATTAATTAAGCAATTAGTTTTGGAAAGTTTTGTACACGCTTGTAAATTAATTATTTCTTCTTAAGAACAGTAGTTCTTAATGTGCTACGAACGACGGAGTCAGTGTCTGTAGTTGACGAAGTGTAACGAAGCAGAAATACATGTTCAATCGTCCGATGACTTCATTCATAGCTCAATTCAATGTTTTGAAACATGTTTTATTAGGGAATTTCTCTTCCCTGATGGTTTCCATATCGAATATCTTTCCACGTCTGAGTGGAACATGAACGTGTTAAATATAAACGTACACAACTTTATTGTTGTTTAGCGTAACTCAGTCTTGGTCTTATAATCAAAGGTTTCCCAATCTTACTCTTTATTAAGGGCTATAATATTCAATGCGTGAAGGTGCGTGGCTCAGTTGTTAGGATGGTTGTATTCATGATCGTAAGACCGTAGTTTCAATTCCCGGACCGGGCGTTGAGTTATGTTCTTGAACGAAGTACTTTATTTGACGTTGTTTCAGCTGTAAATGAGTTCCATTAGTAGCTAGGAAGTTAACCTTGCGACAGACGGGCGTTCTGATCAGGGTGTAGTGTTGTAATCTGAGTCAAAAACCACAAAATGAAACTGGTTTTGGAAACATAGAGAAGAAGCATAACACCGATTCTTATCTTTCTCGTGTCATTTGTTGGTATCGTACGACACTTCAAAAACCAAGACCGTCGGGTAACTGGTTTATATAAAGTCCAGATAAACAGAGGGAGGAAGGGAGAGAGTAAAAGAGAGAGAAAGAGAGAGAAAGAGAAAGAGGGAGAGAGAGAAAACACTGTTTCTTAGAAACCGACTTCCTCTTGAAATATTTAGACACACACACACACACACACACACACACGAAGAATGTATATAGACATGGTAACACGTAACATAAATCATAATTTCCATTCTCTCTATCTATGACGCTTTCTCTCCTTCCCATCTATCTTTTGTTCATCTCTTTCTCTTTCTTTCTCTTTTCTTTCTGTCACTCTCACACAAATATGAAATATTGGAGACGCTCCGGCTGTAATGAAGCTCATTTGCATTAATTCAAGTGAATTTGTGACAAATTTTCCCATGCCCGCCTCATTGAAAGCGTCTGCCGGAGCTATAGAATTTTTGTAGCTATTTTATACGGTCCAAAAATATACAAAAATATCCAACAAAAACAAAACAAAGTGAAAGAACAAACATTATTATTAGTAGTATTTAAGGCGACGAGCTGGCAAAATCGTTAGAGCACTGGATGAAGTGCTTAGCGGTATTTCGCCCGTCGCTACGTTCTGAGTTCAAATTCCACCGAGGTCGACTTTACCTTTCAACCTTTAGGGGTCGATAAAATAAGTACCAGTTGAACACTGGGGTCGATGTAAACGACTCACTCCCCACCCCAATTGTTGCGCTTGTGGGAAAATTTGAAACCATTATTATTATTATTAGTAATAATAAGGAAAAAATGGAAGAAGAAGTCTATGGCGTTTTGAGCTACGCTCTTTTACAGAAAAGAAAAGGGGCATAAAACAGGGAGAGAGAGAGAGAGAGAGAGAAAGAAAACAAAGAAAAAATAAAACGAATTAGAATTAAGGGTTACTACATGTTGGACTGACCGGAAGAGACGAACTGGCTGGAGGCGTCGGTAGCAAGGCGAAACAACAGTGACCAAACAAAGGTATGTATACGTAAGCATGTGTGTGTATGTGTGAAGATGTGTGCGTGTGTTTATGTGTATAAGAGCTAGCACGTGTGTGTATGTATGTGTGTGTGTATGGGCCAGCACATGTGTGAATGTGATTTATGGGAGCGAGGGCGTGTGTGTGTGTTTGTGTGTGTGTAGGCCAGCACATGTGTGAATTTAATTATGTGAGCGTATGTATGTTTGCATGGGAGCGCGGGCGTATGTATGTGTGTGTGTGTGTGTTTGTGTGTGAAGCAATGTACGCGTGTGATTTGGTGTAAGGAAATATATTTGCTTATTGATACGGTTTTCTTTGATATATTTAGGAAGTCAATCCTATCTCTACTCTGAAAGAAGTGAAACAAAGGATGAAATCGATAGAATGTCTGTCTATATTGTCGAACAATGTAAATAGTAGAGAATTTCCTAAAAGTAGCAGCCAAAATTTCCTCGAATTACACGCCACAATGTCTATAAAGAAAAGGAAACATACATCTGGGAAATATGGATATTTTATAGCTTAAACGAAAACGTCTTTAATAATGACTGATCAATTACGGCGTACCTGGGGCCAAATAAACCACCACCAACTACAATAATAAGCAGCAATATAAATTATCTTTTATCTTTTATTATTTACTTGTCTCAGTTGACTGCGGCCATACTGGGGCATCTCGTTAAAAAAATTTTCAGTCGAATGAATAGACACCTTTTTTTAAAACATGGTACTTATTTCATCGGTCTCTTTGTCGAACCGGTACATTACGGGAATGTAAACACATTAACACCGGTGGTCAAGCGGTAGTGGGAGACAAACACAAG
>NC_068982.1:127067433-127071640 GCF_001194135.2 Octopus bimaculoides
TCTCGTTAAAAAAATTTTCAGTCGAATGAATAGACACCTTTTTTTAAAACATGGTACTTATTTCATCGGTCTCTTTGTCGAACCGGTACATTACGGGAATGTAAACACATTAACACCGGTGGTCAAGCGGTAGTGGGAGACAAACACAAGCACACACACCCACATCCCCCCCCACTCTCCACACACACATGACACGCTTCATTCAGTGTCCGTCTACCAAATCCATTCACAATACTTTTAGTTGGCCTGGAGCTACAGTAGAAGATATTTGCCCCGGGTAGCCACACAGTGGGACCAAACTAGGAGCTATGTGGTTGGGAAGCAAACTTCTTATACAACATAGCCAGGCCTGCGCTTATATGGTTGTTCCGCAGGAAGAATCATAGGGATGATCCCTCATAGAATCGCTACTTAACGAGTGTAGAGCGATGGTAAGCACTGTAGCCCGATAGCACAATCAGGAGGTGCTAAACAAGATATCTCAAAACTTTATAATTGTGAAATTACATTTCTGCTCAGATTGACAAAATTATTCTATCCACCGAAAGCAATAGATTACTATAAAGGAGATGACTTTATGTCTACTCGAAATAAATGATCTCTTTGTGAAATCTCTTATTCAGGCAATCAAGCACTAAAAACCAGCAACACTCAAGTTGCTTCAATCATACTAGTCTTCACCATGTTAGATCTCTCAGTAAGAATTTAGGAAATGGAATTTCTCCTCTGGGCTTTGTCATCCTCTTGTCGCAAATAGCAAGAATTTTGATAATTACATTTATTTAATCTTTGAAATTACAAGATGTTTTTTATACTACGCAAGGTACATACATACATACATACATACATACATACATACATACATACATACATGTTAATGGTATACACCTAGCAGTTTGCCGGTAAAGCACGTTCATTGTCTCAGTGTTCGTTGGGTATCTGATTAATGAGAGAGACGGAAGATGGAAGATACGAGAATCTTTATTGGTCAATCTTTATTGGTATTATATGTGTGTGTGTGTGTACTTGCTTTTATGAGAAGTTATATATAAAAACAATTTAGCATAAAACTGAAGTATTACTGAGTACTTTTTAGTAGAGTACGTATTAA
The DNA here is from genome assembly GCF_001194135.2 of Octopus bimaculoides. NCBI lineage: Eukaryota > Metazoa > Mollusca > Cephalopoda > Octopoda > Octopodidae > Octopus > Octopus bimaculoides. The sequence continues at coordinate 127,068,545 of NC_068982.1, forward strand.
TTTTTACAAGAAAAACGTTGACAGTGGTTTTTCTTTATTTATGAGAGATATTGATTGTGAATCTTTTGTATCATATTCTCAAGGTTTCTAAGTTATCCTCCATTGAGATTGTTCTCATTGTAGTGTTTAACTTAGTTTATGGTAATTTTATTGTACATATTACATTATACATTGATATTGTGTGATTGTCCTTTATTGGGTATCTAATTCTGGTAAGGGTTATACTTGTTCAAGAATTTATTGCTTATGGAGGTTTTGTTGCATATATTTCATGTTACGCTGAGAAATAGTGCAAGGTACCAGAATTTTCATATCAAGTCAAATAAAACAAACTACCCGAGTCGTTCGAGTATTTGTGCAAGTGGAGTCTGGACCGACTAGTTTGTACTTGCATCTAGTTGTATAAGTTGTAATAATGAAATCAAACCAAATAGTGGTAATTTCAAATTATATGATACAAACTTTTCAGGTCTGCATAATAGATAATAGAAAATTCATCCATTACATTAGACCTTTGAGTTAAAACATTTAAAAATATATTGTTTTATTCATATTTTATTTATTATTTTGAAATGTTTTAACCGAGGAAGATCTTACGTAATGGATGTATATCCTATTATATATGACACAGGTCCGAAACGTACGTGTTAAATGATTTCAAAGTATCAGTTTGGTTTGACTTCCTTGTTACAATTTGTGTGTGTGTGTGTGTGTGTGTGTGTGTGTGTGCACTTACAGTATTGTAGGCATGGATATAAATATCATCAACAATAGCAATCCAAGCAAAACAAGGCAGTTGTATTATCAGGTTACACAGCAAATATCACAAAATGCAAACAGTAATCAATTCGCACTTAACGGACTATCGGTTAATTGCAGCTAAATTGATTAATCGATTAGAATATAACTTCTTCACAAATTATGGCTGCTCTAGAAAAACAATAATTTTGAATCGCTTTCATTAGATAACGGATCTTCATTTAAAAAAATTTTTTTGGAAAGAAACTGTTTCGATGAAAATTGTCATTATAGTCAGAACCTGTTGGATAGTGTGCCAGGGCACATATCATCAACCTTTCTCAACTAAGGGAGTGGGTAAAGATATGTGGGGAAATGTGATAACGAATCACAACTGATGTAAGCATTACTGGCTTCATCTGTCGAGCCAAATGAGGGCGACTTTTCGTGGCCGCTCGATCTTCTAGAAATAGCAGTCAAAGCCCCTTCGAATTTCAATTATACCTCATTAAACAAGAGGAAACACATTAGATAACGTTGTCTTCGACAAAGTATGTTTTAAAAAAGACCGGATGGATGGTCGCGGCTAGAACGTCTTTAATCATAAGACTGTCCAATTAGGACTCACATGAGAGTCGACAACAACAACAAACATGACAGTGACAATAGCAACAACAACGACAATAACGACTAGCTCCATAAATTTTGCAAGGCTTGAAGTATTTGGTTAGCCAAAACTACAACATCAGTTGTGCCACTAATAAACGCTCTTAGAAATGTTATGAAAATCATACGCCCTCTATTCCGCCTCGAAAAATATAGAAGCTTTGAGCCTAGTCGAAAGAAACCCATCAATGAAGGTTTATAAACCTTAAAGATTCACTCGGCCACTGCCTACGGGCGTAGTGTTGTGGAGAAAGGCGTTAGTTAATGCAATGCAGTTACCCAGAGGTCCTGAGTTCAATGTGAGGCAAGACACTTAGGTGAATTACAAGACACCTAAAGAAGGCTGGAGCATACAGCAGCCAAAACGTAGTGAAACAATAATCAAGATGACATCAGTTCGACAAATGTGAAAAAAAAAAGAACAATAAAGATGAAGACACCAGTCCAACAAATTAAAAAAGTGTACCTAATATAGATAGTTTAGAGATATAAAAAAGAGAACACGTTGCTAATCTATGCTAGCGTCTCATCCTATCGAGGAAGATGTTGATTTTGTTGGTGAAGATTCTCTCCTTAATTACATATTGTTTTTGTGTAACTCTGTATCAGCCTTCATCGTATTTTTCCCCCACCAGATATTGTATCTATATAACAATATTATTCATTGTATCTTCCGTGCATGTTAAGACAGGAGCGTGTGAATTAAGACATGTTAAACAATCGCCGGTTTGTCTTTAAAGAAAGAATGACCAAACGTTAAAATACATTGTACTTTCTCAAATCTCACACATAGATACTGTATGTTTGTTGGTGATTTCCATCTGTAGATTATTTCTTTACCTTTCATTGTAAAGGTGGATGAATTATGATTTCGACTGAATAAATGCTAGACTGATAATCAGATTTTTTTTTCCCACGAAATTGTTCGAAATAATTTCTAGGAAATCAAGTAATTTTTAATAATCCTGGATTACCCATTATTTCTACGTATCTTAAAATTTACAGACGTTAGAATAGTAACCACATTAACAAATATCAGTACTCTCTCGATCAACTAGAAGACCAGACGTCCACATTAAATGGATGAAGTGAACTGCCAATACGTCACCGAGAGACTATGAAAGTATGGACGTTAAAATTGAAATGCAATAAATAAATAAATGAACTGGATGCGGCACTCCGTCGGTTGCGACGACGAGTGTTCCAGTTGATTCAATCAACAAAACAGCCTGCTCGTGAAAGTAAGGTGCAAGTGGCTGAGCACTCCACGGACACGCGTACCTTTAACGCAGCTCTCAGGGAGATTCGGTGTGACTCAGAATGTGACAAAGTTGACACTTTGAAATATAGGTACATCTTACTTTTGCCAGCTGAGTGGACTGGAGCAACGTGAGAATAAAGTGTCTTGCTCAAGATACAACGTGCAGCCAGGAATCGAACTCACGGCCTTACGATCGTGAGAGGAATATACTAACCACCAACCCACGCATTTAGTGTAAATTAACAAACAAGCAAATAAATAAAAAGAATGGAAATTTATTTAGACTTGTTGGTTGCCAAAAACAAAATAAAAATGTTTAGAAATTGAGTGAATTTTCTTTATGGAGTACAAGATGAGAGGAGCAAAGACAATGATATGCACACACACACACACACACACACACACACACACACACACACACACACACACAC
>NC_068982.1:127072475-127077565 GCF_001194135.2 Octopus bimaculoides
CAATAACATTAACGTAGTCGAATAGTCATCGTTTTCTTGTAGGGTCCGGAAGTATCCACTATAATCTGGTGTTCAACACGATTGCAATGACCAGCAAAGCCTGTCCTGCGTTGAGCAACGGGTGAAAATACCGAAAAATGAGATTCTGCTGAGATTCTGTTCATTACCACGTAGAGATTTACGAACGTGCACAAACACACACGCATACGCACATACACACATGCGCGTCCGCATATGCATACATACACTAAGCCTTTTTTTTTTTTCTCCTAATTCATATAATGAATCTATTCACTGGTTCATAGTCGAAAACTAGGCTGATTTAACAAGGGACATCATGTCGCACGTCAATTTAGACAAACTACAACAGTTAAAGGTTTCGTGGTCGAGGGAGGAGGAGGTAGGTAGAAATGAAGAAAATACTTGCTGTTCAAGAAATAATATAAGAATCAGCAACATTAAGGAGAATAGCAATAACAACAATAACACTTTGTGACAGACACTGCGTATTTACAGAGCACATAGAGAGAGAAAGTGAGAGAGGAAAAGAGGGAAGGAAATAGGGCAGTGTGAGAGATAGATAGATAGATAGAGAGAGAGAGAGAGAGAGAGAGAGAGAGAGAGAGAGAGAGAGAGAGAGAGAGAGAGAGAGAGAGAGAGAGAGAGAGAGAGAGAGAGTGTGTGTGTGAGAGAGAGTAAGCCATTCATATAATTCAGGTTTAGCCATTCATATCGATGAAGGTGACTCATTCATATAGGCATTCGCGTAGACAAAAATAAGTCATTCACGTAGACACGAATAAGTCGTTTATAGTGATGGCTGTTAATTATTCATATAAGTGAGAAACTAAGAGTGGACTGTTCACGTAGATATGATATTCTATATATTCTAATCTTTCTCCCAGGCTTCAAGTAGTTGAAATGAGTCTAACGGCTAATTAAATCAGAGAAACTATTAAAGATTCTATCTTTGTACATAAAAACTAGAACTCATTTTTCTACACTTCGTAAGATTCAACCTTAAAGACGGTGAAGCTATTGTTGTTGTTGCGGGAAAGGCGCTCGGAATGCCGAGTCCGACGCCAACGCTACAGCCCCGTACCGGTCCGCCGCTTCGCGTGAAGACGTGTTCCGGCGTCCGGCGGCGCCACGTCGAGCGTACGGCGACGCGACACACACGGCTCGACCGACCCGTCCTTGGAGCCAATCCTTCTTCCGAAGGTACGGATCCATTTTGCCGACTTCCCTTACCTACACTGGCGCTATCAACGAGAGGCTGTACACCTTGGAGACCTGCTGCGGATGGTGGATACGGACCGACTCGAGAGCTGCAAATCGTTACGGACCCGGATTTTCCAGGGTCGCCTGTGTATTTACAGGTCAGTGTTTATTGGATAGACTTGTGGTGGTCAGTGTTTATTGGATAGACTTGTGGTGACCTTGGATCAATGAAGTCCTTGGATCTTGTATATCCAAGGACTTGTCCAATTTCCTTTTTGTAAGACGAGAGTGTATGATTTCTTGTAGGTTTTACTGTTGCTTCTTGCAAGTGGAGTGAACACAGATCTCTCACTGACTTGTGGGACATTGTAGCTTTGAAAAGCAAACACATAATCCCAATTATTAGAGAGAGAAAGAGATGAACAGCGTCATTTAGCATTAAATGTATTGGCAATGACACAACGAAGCAGCATTGATCATATACAACGTAGAGATAATTTGTAACTCGTAAGACGGTACAAGACAGTGGCTTGGCGTAGAGTGTCGGATTGTCAGAATCATCAGAGCATCGGTCAACAACTTCCATTCTGTATATGTTTCAGCAGTTTGCGTTCTGAGTTCAAATCCCACTCAGATTAACTTTACCTTTCATCTTTTGGCCGATAAAATAAAGTATCATTCAAGTACTCGAAGCAGTTTAATCAACTGTTTTCTCTTCTCAAATTTCTAGCCTTGTGTCTATAAAAAAAAATTATACAGTCGGTCATATGATATTTCACATTTAAGTACTAAATAACCACTAAAATCATGTAGAACCAATCTTTATGGACGTTATGATGAAAACCAGTACAAATACTGTCACACCAAGCATTCCAAATGCAACATATATATACACTTTGCCTCTTATTCATAAACTGGCACTCGATCGGTTACGACGACGAGTGTTCCAGTTGATTCGATCAATAGATCAGTCTGCTTATGAAATTAACATGCAAGTGGCTGAGTACTCCACAAACATGTGTACCATTAACGTAGTTCTCAGGGAGATTTGGCGTAACACAGAATGTGACAAGGCTAGCCCATTTTTGCCATGTGAGTGGACTGGAACAATGTGAAAATAAAGTGTCTTAATCAAAGCTACAACTCGCCGCCAGGAATCGAACTCACGACCTTTTGATTGTGAGCTGAATAAATTAACCACTAAGCCACAAGCATTCACCTTTTATATATACAAACAATAAATAAAGTTGAAAATACATCTGTCTTCTCTTTGGTTCTCTCACATTTAACTTCATATCATATTCATCAAAATCTCAAAACAGCTGAACTGTTTTATAAAATATAATACCTTCTAGATAGCAAACTACTACGGGCGAAAAGAGTGGAACAACAATGGCAAAGTGTTCTGGGATGAAAGTTTTCTTCTTCATTTTATCCTCTCGCCAACTGGCTCATGAGATCGAAATTTATCCGGATTTTCAAAGCGTCTTGGCGGAATGTGCAAGACTTCATCTTGAACTGGACACCAATCCATCGCAGGGTAATCCCACAGGCACTACTGGTACACATTGTTAGCTAAGTGTAATGGGTAACGTGAAATGAAGTGTTCAAGGATACAATACGCCTCCGTGATCGAATCAACACCCTTACGTTTAGGAAAGGTCTTTTCACTTTCTGGTTAAATGCCTTGTGGTACGTAGTTGCACCTTTTTACATTCTGAATTAAAATACCCCTTGGATGATTTTTACTTCACCTTTATCCAGTGCCAATAAAGTGAGTATCAGTAATGATTAAAGTTTCCGAATAGGTGTCCAGATGTCCCATGCCTTATCCCGAAAGAAAAAGAGCATTTTTATTCTAAGTATTCCTTTGTTTCATGCAACAGAAATTACGTTTCTGGAATTTTCTTTTCCATACTACCGAAACTCGGAAAGTATGCTGAGCCGATTCAATTGCTTTTAAACTTTATAAATCTATGGTTTTGAGGTAAGATTGAAACTTAAAACAGTTGAGAGCTTTCGAGCTTCTGGAGGCAATGGAATCTTATATACCTCATTATTTGTTGTCTCATTGTGCAGTCTGGTTCTTATATCCCTGTTCTTACATCAATAAAAGAAATAGCTACATAGACAGGATCTACTGTACCACTACGTTACAAAATAAAGCTTATTGTATGTCTAATCAAAAGAAAGCAAATATGTACGCAACATTAAATCAGTTACTGGACAAATGCCTAGCAGCATTTCATCTCTCCTTACGTTCTGAGTTCAAATTCTACCGAGGTCGACTTTGACTTTTATCATTTCGGGATCAATTAAACAAGTAGCAGTTGAGTCGATGTAATTAATTAATACCCTTCTTTAAAAATTTCACTACATATGATCAATCAACTGATCGAAGTACCATACATATTTTCATTTGAAAATAGAAAGCGGTTTCATTGTGTAACAAATTTACATATAAAAATGTAATTTGTCCTTGAAAACAGAAAATACCAAACGTAACAAATATTAAATATATTCTCATGATTTAGCACAAAATTTTAATAGCTCTAAGGAAACTGTCTTTTGAAAAGATCTTTATGAATAGTAGGTTCATTTGAAATATTGCTGATATTCCCAGTGAATGCTCAACTAACTGGTTTTATGTGTTATGTTCAGCAATATGCATCGAGAGCTTTTGTATTTAGGTAAATACTACGATAAATTTTCAAAATTTTGTTTTCATATTTCATAACTTTAACAACCAGTAAAAGGGCGGTGGATTAGCAGAATTGTTAGAATCTGGGAATAAATATTTTGCGGCATTTCTTCTGGCACTTCACATTTTACGTTCAATTCCCGTTGGGATTAACTTTGCTTTGCATCTTTCCGAAGTCGATAAAATAAGATGTCAGTCAAGTATTGTAGTCTTAAGGTCTTACTACAAATTTCTAGTCCTGGTGCTTACATCAGAAATTATTAAAAGCCAGTAGAAATTGCTAACACAAATGGTTATTAATATTGGTTTCACATTTTGTTACAAGGAGGGATAAGCCGATTACATCGACCGAAGTATTTAACTGATAGTTATTTTATCAACCCAGAAAGAATGAAAAACAAAGTCGACCTGGGCGGAATTTAAACGCAGAACGTAAGGACAGATGAAGTGCCGCAAAGCATTTTTCCAGGCGTGCTAACGTTTGAGCCAGCTCATCACCTTACATAGTATAGGGTTATTAATACTGAGGATCTTGGAACGCACCAGAGTTACTATACGCTATCAAGTTTGATCTATATTTCTTTTATGTTTGTATTATATAAACACATTACATCACAATAATGATCGAATTCTTTATTCTTTCATTTTATTTATTCTTTTGTTCTTGTACTTGTCTCAGTCATTTGACTGCGGCTATGCTGGAGCACCGCCTTTAGTCGAACAAATCGACCCCAGGACTTATTCTTTGTAAGCCTAGTATTTGTTATATCGGTCTATTTTGCTGAACCGCTAAGTTACGGGTACGTAAACATAGCAACATCAGTTGTCAAGCGACGGTGGGGTAACAAACACAGACACACAAATACATACATACATTACTACGTATCTCTTTTTCCCCCTCGTACTTCCTCTCTTTCTCTTTTCCTCTCGTTGCTCACCTATTCTTCTACTTCCTCCCTTTGTTTCTCCCTCTACCACTCTCTCTCTTCCCCTTACACCGGCATGGTCACATGCTTCCGGTCAATAATCCTTTTCTTCCTTGGCTATCGCCGAGCAAACACGCGAACTACTTCGTACCTACTTTCAAGTTCGTACCTCACAGCGTTCATACACACATAATTTTTCTCGTCTGGCCGTAAAGCCTTTTCTGTTTGTTTTCCTGTCTTGT
>NC_068982.1:127078112-127078945 GCF_001194135.2 Octopus bimaculoides
GCAGCAAATGTATATGAAAACAAAGATGGAAAAAAGCGGAGAAATGTTACACAAATACAAATAACAGGACATAACAACAGGTGTCTTTCCACTAAGGACGAATTAAATTAAGCTGGCGTGTGTGGCAGCAAAGCCTTACGGCAGGGACATAAGATTTGACAGACACCGGGAGGAATATAGATGTTGCACGGATGGTAGTCGAACCAAGAAAGAAAGGTCAGGCTTGGCCGAACACCAGTCACGAGGGGAGAGAAGAGACAGAAGTAGAAGCAGATAGATAGAAGAATTAAGGAGGGGCGAGAAAAAATTAAAGGGACAGAGTGAAGTGAAAGAGGAGAAAAAGTGAGCATGAATAGAAAGCCATGAAATGTGAGAGAGGAGGTAACGAAAGAACGAAGAGTGGAATGAACGAAGTAAGTGTGAAGGAGATGAAAGAAAGAAGGAAAGAATGAAAAAATAGAAAGAATAATAGAGTCGTATAAAATTTAGATATATATATACTTACATATAAGAGACCAAAGTGTACGTACGCCGCTATATTTTTATATATAAAAAATACAAAAATGGGACAAGTACGCAAAACATCCAGACAGATGATACAAAAAAGGGACAACAAAACATCCAGATAGACGATACAAGGAAACAAGGACGAGTCATTCGGAGTTTTCTTTCCTCAGTCGAGTTCCAGATTATCTTTGCAACGTCGGTTGATTATACTCGAGATTGCTCCGACGGGCTTCTTTCTGTTTCCGTCGACCGAATCCACTCATAAGGCTCTGGACGGTCCGAGGCTATAGTAGAAGACACTTGCCCAGTTGGACTGAACCCGGAAC
>NC_068982.1:127079975-127081149 GCF_001194135.2 Octopus bimaculoides
ATTAAAAGATGTACATTTACAGAGAATACCGAACTGTCTTATACAGGATCTTGTTTTTAGGAATTCTCAATAAGTTATGAATACCCAAATTGTGAAGTCAGTGATGTAATAGCATGAAATTAGTTACCGATAGTAAGAATTAAAATAAAATTCGACCCCAGAACTTATTCTTTGTAAACCTAGTACTTATTCTATCGGTTCTCTTTTGCTGAACCGCTAAGTTACGCGGACGTAAGCACACCAGCATCGGTTGTCAAGCGATGGTGGGGAGACAAGCACAACACACAAACAGATATATATATATATATATATATATATATACGACGGGTTTCTTTCAGTTTCCGTCTACCATGTTCACTGATAAGGCTCTGGTCGGCCCGAGGCTATGGTAGAAGACAATTGCCAAAGGTATCACACAGTGGGACTGAATCCGGAGCCATGTGGTTGGAAAGCAAGCTTCTTACCACATAGCCTCGCCTATATATATATATTGGTATGTATGTATGTATGTATGTATGTATGTATGTATGTGTGTGTGTGTGCCTTTGTGTCTGTGTTTGTCCCCCACCGCTTATGTTGACGTATTTACATCCCCGTAACTTAGCGGAGTGACAAAAGATACTGATGTAACACGTACCAGGTTTAAGAATGAAGTACTGCAGTCGATGATTCGTTGGGCTGTGCCCCAGCATGGTCGCAGTCTAATGACTGAAACAAATAAAGGATAAAAGATACACACACATACACACACACATACACACATACACACACGCGTAAGGAACACGAGCATGGTAATGTGTATAATGTTCTTATCATAAACAATGCTATCACCGGTGCTTCCTCCCCTCAGCATTGATGGAGCAAATGAGTCAGGACACTTTTGCAACCAAAGCCAGAGGCATGCACTTACTGGGCACAATATGGGTAAACCCAGATATTCAATCAATCAACAAATGGGGTGCAGGTGGCGTACCAAGTAGGAGCAGGAAGGCTTTCAGTTTCATGGTGAATCCAGGTGTACAGAAGGGATGGGATTCCTAACATATTTCTTCTCTTGACGTGAGAAAATCGTATTTCCTGGTATCCAGCACTTTGTTACATAAAAATAGGCATTTCATAGTTCACACACACACACACTGTGTGGGTGTATATATATATATATATATATATATAT
>NC_068982.1:127081550-127084933 GCF_001194135.2 Octopus bimaculoides
ATATATATATATATATATATATATATATATACACACATATGTATATATCTGTGCGTGTATATGTGTGTGTATATATATATATATATATATTAGAGGCGACTCCAGGTCATCAGCGTCAGTCGAGCTCATCACAATTTTCGTCACTCGGGCTCATCACCGATTTCGCATAAGACACATACCTGATCGAAGAATTTCGTGCTTTTTATATCTAGCACTCTGTCTTTCTCCATTTCCAAGTTAACGGTAAAAATAAAATAACACTGCAAAGCACAACTGATCTTTACACACAGACACTCAGAATAACAGCAATCAAATAACGACAGCAGAGTGCATTACGAACATCAGCGATCTGAGTGTCGCCTGTACTCTTGACAAGAAATGCCAGTTAGTCTTTCACACCTACCAGGCTCGTTCGTATTAGCTCGAGTTGCTGGATAATTTGTCGTTCCTCTAAGAATGTTGTAGAACGGAAACTTTCACCTCCCCGCTGGAACTCATGCAAATAAAGAAACCAGGTGAGTTCTACTGTACGACTTTATATAAGGAAGCTGCAACTATTGATTACACCGACACAAAGTAGGGAGTTGTGACACCAACCATAGATGAAATGATGAAATGAGTTCCAGCGTAACAACAGGCTCTGGCGGTTTTGTTCCCAGTAATTCTCTAAGGGACATCTAAAAGGACTAGCAAAACTATCGCAGATACTTTTCCAGAAATACCTAAAAATCTAAATATGGTAAGCTGCCCAGAAAAGTTAAAAGAAAGTCTAATATGCTTTATCCATAGAGGAGAAAGTAGAGGTTAAAAGTTGCAGGCCTATCTCTCTGTTTTTACACAAAGCGAAGCATGAAACAGATTGTGAGAGAGAAGCTGATTACGTTTTCATAAAAATGACTTGATCATTAACACCTAGCACGCTTCCGTCTTGGAGCGCTTCTTTGAACAGCTTATAATGGGGTACTGAAGCAGCAGCTCTTGATTTCGGTGATGGGGGAGGATGTGAATTCAAAATGCGCAGGGCCAGAATAGATGCCGCATAGTATCTCGTTCGACACTCCAACATTTCTGCCTATTCACTGCTCTTGATAGGTACTTTTTTTTGTAGACCCCCAAAAGATGAGAGTTAAGTTTAGCGGATTTGAATTCAGAGTGTAGTGTCGGAATAATTATCGCAAAACACTCTGTCCGACACACTAACGACTCTAATAATAATTTGCCGCTTAGAAAAAAACAACAAACAATGAAAGAAAGAAAACTCACGTCTAACTTGATTAATAAAATGTATCCATCAACAGAAAATCGTTTCTAACCTTAGGAGGAAAAGAAACGGACATTGTGACGTTTCTCCCCATTTATATAAAATTTATGAAGTGAAATGAAATTTCCACAACTGGGAATTGAAACCGTATTGCAAAATCATATTGCTATTTAGTTTCTCTTTTAAGGTGGGTCATTTATTTAATTATCTGGTTTTAGATTTCTTGATCTACAAAGAATTTAGCTTCACAGAAGTGACTTGCTAAAGAGCTAATTGCAAAGCTATACGGTTTGGTAGTTTTATCTATAGAAGCTTCAAGGAGACTGAAGTGTAGTCATGTATTCTCCTTCCCTGATCCCTTTCGTGGTGATTTTTCATAGAAACCACCCAAATGAGGATCAGCAGAACTAAAAGTAATGGTAGGAATTAAAACAATTTATGATAAAACGATGAGAAGGTTGGCAAAAAGACAAAAGCGAAGGAAAATAAAATTGCATTGATAATAGCGGAAAGCGGTAAGGAAAGAAACGAAGAAAGCTAAAGAGTCGCTATAATTTACAATTTTCAATAAAGCTGCATCAAGATGTATTCACACATGATAAGCTAATACTTCGTCTAAGTCATACAGGCATAGAAAATAGTCGTCAGATAGTTTAATATGATTCTAACGATGTATTTAGACCGTCTCTGTTTCAGGAATAAAATTGGCGCCATAATATGTGGTTGGATTGATTGATATGTAGTTTTAGCTGCGCTGTCTTTAAAGTTACAGAATTGGAAGTGAATAAGAAAGAAAGAAAGAGAGAGAGAGAGAGAGAGAGAGAGAGAGAGAGAGAGCAAACAGCTTCAGTTTATGTTAAATCACTTCAGAGGCGACTATAAAAGTGAAGCTATCGTCGATGAGTAGTTTTTCAAATGAAGTGGAAAATGTTTATCTGCTTAAAGAATATTTAGATACGAGTTTCTTGCTTGAGAGTTCTTTTAACAGTTAACCAACACTTTCATGTAAGATGGATAGTTTATACATAACGTTTTCAGAAAAGACATCAAAGAACATTGCTTTAAGGCACATTATTATATAATATTTTGCAAAAAAAGCATTGAGTGAAAAACGTCAAAACTATTATTTCCAGGCATGCGACTACGTTAATCTATTGGTCGAGCTGAAAGAGCAGGTTTGGTTTATTAGCGAAGTTGTCCATCGTTTTGATAGTGTTGCATAATAAGCTCAAGTAGTTAAAAAGAATATTACTTTATTAAATGTGTTATTTACATAAGTATGTACATTGAAGTACGTGGGGTTGGAGGAAGCTGGGTGGTATGGCATTCATGCCTTTCTCAAAGAAATGCATGAAATCATTCTAGTACAGATTAAAAAAAAAAACAAGATATTACTCTTGCTAATAATTGTTAGTCGCAATAAATATTCTTTTCTACACTAGGTACAAGGCCCGAAATTTTGGGGGAGGGGCCAGTCAATTAGATCGACCTCAGTACGCAACTGGTACTCAATTTACCAACCCCAAAAGGATAAAAGGCAAAGTCGGCCTCGGAGAAATTTGAACTCAGAACGTAAAGACAGACGAAATACGACTGAACATTTCACCGGCGTTCTAACGTTTCTGCCAACTCGCCGCCTTAATCGTACTAAATATTATTACACCAGAAAGTCTGTGAGCAAAACTCCTTCATCTATCACTCTCTTTCTTTCTTTCTTTCTTTCTTTCTCTCTCTCTATCTCTCTCTCTCTCTCTCTCTCTCTCTCTCTCTCTCTCTCTCTCTCTCTCTCTCTCTCTCTCTCTCTCTCTCTCTCTCTCTCTAATCTATCTGTCTGTCTATTTATGTGCGTGTATTTGTGTGTACATATGTCGACTTATATATATATACACACATATATGTGTGCGTGTGTGTGTGTGTGTGTACGTGTGTGTGTGTATGTGCGTGTGTATATATATATATATATATATATATATATAATTTTCACTTATTTATTTTTATTTTTCTCAAATTTTCGTTGCGCCTTGCAACCCTTTCAATAGTTTTAACTCTGTCCGTTACTCACACTGCGTTCCTTTTGTTTGTTTGTGCGCATGTGTGTGGATCAGTGTGTGTGTGTGTGTGT
>NC_068982.1:127085033-127085672 GCF_001194135.2 Octopus bimaculoides
TCCCACTAGATAATTACGAATATTATGAACTGTATTCTTCATTTAGCGGTCGCGGTTCGTGTAGGGTAGCAATGGTGATTTAGAAAGATCTAATCATTATAGTAGCTTCTATGTTAGTTTCCGGGGTTTAATTAGTCATAGTGGACATTTGGGTTAGCAATAGGGGGGCATTGAGGCTTGTAGCCTTTTGCGCTCCCTACCACAAGCCTTTAAAGATATTAGCTGAAGTACTCATAAAAAGGTGGCATTTATTTTCGGTGGGAGTGTGGCTCTGATACAAACATGTTAATTTCCAGGCAGAGTGAACAAGAACAACCTCACAGTCCTCTATGAAGAGAATAGATACTACATGTGGTTTCGGTGGTTCTTTGATTAATTCCGATCAATTCAACTCTTTCTACAGGTCAAACTATCTGTACCTGACCCGACAATATACTGCAATATACAAGATGTCGAAATATCGTTCACTAGATAACAATGACACTCTTCTTTTAATTTTGACTCTATTATTATTATTATTATTATTATTATTATTATTATTATTATTATTATTATTATTATTGTTCAGTAGTTTTATTTTTATAACGTGCTTTCACTTCACTACCGAGCACAGCTCTGTGCGCCTTGGGTATGTGCTGT
>NC_068982.1:127086387-127087893 GCF_001194135.2 Octopus bimaculoides
TATATATATATATATATATATATATATATGTATGTATGTATGTATGTATGTGTGTGTTGGTCCATACCACGGCTTGGCAAACGGTGTTGGTGTGTTTACGTCTCTATACCTTAATGGTTCAGCAAAAGAGACCAATAGAATAAATACCATGCTTAAAGAAAAGATAAGCATTGGGATCAATTCGTCTGACTAAAAATTCTTGAAGGCGGTACCCCAGCATGACCGCAGTCTAACGACTAAAACGAATAAAAGACAAAGATAAATATTGTCCATCAGTGTTAGCGGGATACTGGAATAGCATCTTAGGTTCCATATTATGAGAGGAGTATGCAGAAGGAAACGGTATAAAAGTATCTTAAACCTGCTTCAGTAGTCACTAGTGCCTGACATATCGAATGGATTTTCTGAACGCATGACTGTGAACCAGGACATATTGCAGGGGGCGCTGCAGCTCCTATAAAGGGAATTCATTATTGTAATTGTTTATCGTTTCAGTCATTCGACTGCGGCCATGAAGGGGCACCGCGTAGAAGGGCTTTAATCGACTTCAGTACTTATGTTTTTCTCCTTCGTTGTTTTTTTTTTTTAAAGGGTGGTATTTATTACGCCTTTAATTTGTGGGGCGATTTTGCATTTTTATGTTTTATTTCTTTCGTATTGTTGTTGCTGTTGTTCTCTTTGTCGACACCTAAAGTTTTGACGTTGCTTAGAGATGAAACATTTTTCGCCCTAGTGACGTCATTAAGTTTAGGCCATCCCATGTTGATATTCTCATTTATTTCCTTGTTCTCCAAATTTCTCAAGGAGCGAGTTCCTTTATCAAACATTATGATGGCTTTTTTTTTTATTAGCCATCTTTAAAAACTACAGAAAATTGCGAAATATTTGTTTATGCCGAAAGCAGTTAAAATTTAAAAATTATTTATGCACCCCCTCTGCAAAACAGGGGGTGTTTCTACACAAAAATACCATGTGCACAATCCAGACAATCTTCGAAATGTAACCATAACAGCAGAAATGAAAAGACCGGGCCTTAGAAGGCCGAAAAGATTACAAATACTTTTTCAACTTACGAAGCACCAGATCTCTGTGACTTCACAGAATGGCGGCCATAATAATAATAATAATAATAATAATAATAATAATAATAATAATAATAATAACAATAATAATAATAATAATAACAATAATAATAATAATAATAACAACAACAACAACAACAATAATAATAATAATAATAATAATAATAACAACAACAACAACAACAACAATAATAATAATAATAATAATAATAATAATAATAACAATAATAATAATAATAATAATAATCCTTTCTATTATAGGCACAAGGCCTGAAATTTGTGAAAAGGGAGTAAGTCGATTACATCGACCGCAGTGCGTAACTGGTACTTAATTTATCAACCATGAAAGGATGAAAGGCAAAATCGACCTCGGCGGAATTTGAACTCACAACGTAGTGACAGACGAAATACCGCTAAGCATCTC
>NC_068982.1:127090829-127098642 GCF_001194135.2 Octopus bimaculoides
TATATATATATAGAGAGAGAGAGAGAGAGAGAGAGAGAGAGAGAGAGAGAGAAAGAGATAGATAGATAGATAGATAGATAGATAGATAGATAGATAGATAGATAAATAGATAGATAATGTTTATATTTTTATAATATATATATAAACAAACATATTATATATGTGTATATAACATGTTTAGATTGATCAGCGAAAACTAATGGCTGACCAGCAAAGATGGGCGAGTATGATTGAAATAAAGCCTTGAGGGAATACCTTTAATCTTAGAAAGATTTCAACAGGTTTCAACATTAAGTTCGATGTTTCCTTGTTCTTGGGAAATATGTTTCTATTTACTTTAAATATAAAATCAATTTTAAACGATACTGACTTTACGAGAAAAAACATCTAAAAATATTAACGCGCATATGTTGTAATTGCATCAACAATTTCTTCAAAATAATTGAAAGCGCTGTAGTAGCTATTGTATGATGTAATTAGGACCAAATGACCATTAACGCAACAGATACCACGTTATTGGCACTTTAAAAATTTAATACTTTACTTTTATGAACTAGTTTTCTCAAAGTATTGTAATAAACACTAATTCCATGCTTATTATATAGTATTTCCGCGCTTTGTCTTTCTAAGATTGCGCATTCATACTACAATATGATTCAAAGTTTCTAAAAGAATAGGAAAGAAGGTTTCATTAAATTTCTCTAAATATTTTTATGATTGGCCAAAAATTTGTTGTTGGCACTCCGTCGCTTACGACGTCGAGGGTTCCAGTTGATCCGATCAACGGAACAGCCTGCTCGTGAAATTAACGTGCAAGTGGCTGAGCACTCCACAGACACGTGTACCCTTAACGTAGTTCTCGGGGATATTCAGCGTGACAGAGTGTGACAAGGCTAACCCTTTGAATTACAGGCACAACAGAAACAAGTAAGTGTGAGAGAAAGTTGTGGTGAAAGAGTACAGCAGGGTTCGCCACCATCCCCTGCCGGAGCCTCGTGGAGCTTTAGGTGTTTTCGCTCAATAAACACTCACAACGCCCGGTCTGGGAATCGAAACCGCGATCCTATGACCGCGAGTTCGCTGCCCTAACCACTGGGCCATTGCGCCTCCACGGCCAAAAATATTACTAGTATAAATTTTGAAATATAAAAATAGCGCATTGACCATGCAAACCGTTTCAGTGACCAAAGAAAAGAAACGTTCAATCCTGGAAAGTAACTACCAGGTGCAAGTCTGGTACCCCTGTGTATATCTTACTCTGAGATATCCTCAAGAACGATATATAACATCAGCGGGCAGACGATAAACCTCGAATCGAAAGTACACTTCTTTGTCGCTCTCGCGAAATGATATACAGTTGACAACTGATTGTTCATTTGAAAATGTTGCTCACAAAATGTCTGATATAATTTTTCTTCATAAAATTAAACGCACCATAGATGATTGCGTTAGGTAGGTGGTGGAGAAGCAGCAGAAAAATTATCGGTTCGTATCTTATTACCGACATCGCATGTTATCTATTATGAAACATTTAAAAGTCAAATGCTCAGTTTGCTCGACTGCGAAGTAGTTATAATGAGATGAAATTCATTACTCTTATCAGCAGGAGTATTGAATAATTTACGAATGTCTAATTAACTGGTGAGTAGGAAATGCTGGAGGTATTAAAGGAACAGTAGATACAGCAGCTAAGCTTAATGAAATGGTGAACAAAGTCTTACAAATTATGGAGAGGAATGAGGATTTTACGCAAAATGTTGATAGAACGCAGAGATGTTGAAGTAGAGAGGGTAGCCTGACGAGCTGTGAGTGATATATGAGCCGCAAAGAGGTTTTAAAAAATGTGTGGTTTGCATGTTTGTGAGAGTGGTGATTGAAGTCATAGCTTTAACAAAATCCATGACTAATGGCGTAGGGCAATGAAAACGAACCTACAACACACGCGTCAACAGTGATACGCCGCGGGTTTTTAGGTGACACGCGATGGACTTAATCTCCATGCAATATCATGTTAAGAAAAGCTTATCTAAGAAAATTCCTAAAACTAAAATACACGCATACATGTAAGTGATACTTTGATTAATTAAAGAAATTGAAGCTTTGACACGCCAGGCTAAAACTGTTCTCCCTTACTAGCGTAGAGAATCACTGAGGAAGTTAGTTTCTCATTTATACACAATTGTGTTTGTGTGTGTGAGAGAGAGAGAGTGAACAGGCGGGTGCGCGTTTGTGTATATTAGTGTTTGTTTTTATGTCATGCTATAATAAAAATAATTTTATATTAAACTGAAAGATTATTCAATACTTTTGGTAGAGTACATATTTAGCATACTTTACAGGACGAGTGATGATTCTAACTTCGAAGTTACGGCCTGATAGCCTTCATCGGACTGTATATATATATATATATATATATATATATATATATATATGTTTGTGATGTGTGTCTGTGTGTGGGTATGTATATGTATGTGCATATGTGTGTACATGTATGTGTGTGTGTAAGTCTACGTAGTAGATACACAATCATGTCAAATAGACTGAATAAATGATGAACGGACTTAATCGATTTTCAACACTTATTGACATCTCATCAGAGACGTCTACATCACTTGACCAATCCTGTTTATGCACACATCAAATCTAGTAGCTTCACGTGCATACATACATACATACATACACACATACATACATACATACATACATACATCAAAAATGATAAATTTTAGAAATGTATTCATAATATATTATATAACCATGTCATTGGGAAGTAAAACCTTTCATATATTGCTATTTGATTTGGACTTCTGCTATCTTGTAAGACCTAGCGTCAAGCATTAATATAAAAGTTATGCTTTAAGCCTTTATCTTTAGTATTAATTAATACAACAATGTAATGACTCTGTTGAAAGGATTTTTTTAGCATTTCACACAAATCATTATGAAAATGAGATATTACTTCTGATAATCTCTAAGAACTGTTATGGTTGTGCTTATGAATATTTAATTTGCTGAAAGCTGTTTGAGAAAGTGATTATGTCTAAGCAATTACAGAACTCATATAATGATAATAATAATAATAATAATAATAATAATAATAATAATAATAATAATAATAATAATAATAATAATAATAATAATAATTTTTTTCTTATTGGCCACCAGGGCCGAACACAAAACATAGAGGACGATACACAGACGAGGGATAGTAAGGTTAAATGTGTAAACACCCAACACAACGTTTAACAAAGAGATTAAATCAACAATATGCTTCCTCAATAGGGGAGGAGCGCCACCGTAAAATGACCAAAGTGACCTCATGCAGTTTGGACCCCTTAACACCAAAGGCTCCTCGGAAAGGCACCCTATCTTCTTCTTTCCATCCGGCCTACAGGTGTACACTTAGAGTAGACTCATTCACGCGGGACATTCTTGCCACATTCACCCACTTTTCAACGAACTTACTGGGTGACAGTGCCTCCCTCTCCAGCCTCAATTTCCTTTTCAGGTGAAACCTGAAAAAGTCAATGAGGTCTTGGCCAAAAGGGAAGGTACCTGTCTTCAACCTTTTCAATCGCGTCCACCACACAACCTCTTTTGCCATAGCCACCAGACAAAAAAAAATTGTCCTCCCTTCTCGGCCAAAGGAAGGCAGCGGGGCGATCTTCACAATGGACTCGGACGATAGCCGGATCCGTTCTACACGTGACAATAACAGTTCGACAAAGTTCCACAAGTCAGCAATGCGCGGACACGGAACGAAAGCATCCAGAACGGTTTCATCATTCCGCGTGCATCTCGGACAACCCCGACTGAGTGCATACCCGTGCCTGTAGAGCTTATCTCGAACTGGCAGCGCCCTCCCGTAGCACTGCTAGGGCTTTCTGGAAGTTTTCCATAGTTCCCGGCACGAAAGTTCTCCGAAGAGACCAGCCAGTTGATCCCACTCGACGCCCAGGATCTCTCCGAATATGTCGTCGCTCTTGCCCTCCACTAATCCCCTATAGAACTCCAAGGTGGAAATTCCACCGACTGGGTCGCCCGTGTCAAGCGCCCTGCCTCGGATCCAGTACTGTAACTCCGTCAAGGAGATGAGCTGCGGAAAAGCGCGTTCAACAAACAGCGACCACACCTGCTCACCGTTAAGGAGATATCGTAGCTTCAACGCATGTCTAGGCATCCTCAGCCAAGCATGCCTAATCCTCCATGTAACGAGTGCTGACAGCAAATGGACCATCGGTTATTGACGACTGCACCTGTCAACGTTCGATGCCCTAACTTGCTAAGCCGGTCTCTGAAAGCTTGATGCGCCGGGAAGGACGCGTTCCTGTATTCGGGTCCCTGGCTAGGAAGACTGTCTAGGTCAACAGTACAGATCACAAATGTGTGGTCTATCTAGTTGACGAATTCAAATTGTGGACAACCTAAGCTATTTCTATATGCTGGCCTACAAAATATTGTATCTAGATAAGATCTGGATGACCCGGCACTGTTTGCCCATGTCCAAGCTGGAGTATTTGGGATATCTAGTCTGAATCTGTCCGCCAGCTGGAAACGACTGAGCAAGTTTGCGAGGCTTACGCACCCCGTCTTTCCTATCCGCTAGCTCACTCAATTCATACGTGCATCCAAAATAGCGTTCCAATCGCCCACTAACACTAAAGAGCGAGACATCCCTAGAAAGGCTTCCAGGTGTCTGAAGAACTCCGGTTGCCCCGATCCAGTCGGTGCGTGCACTGCGACTAGTCTAAAAGCACTGTCTTCGTTATCGTCCACGTCCAGGACCACCAACTTACCTTCCAGGTCCAGGAAAACCGACCATATCTCGAAATCCAGGCTTTTTTCTGAACAGCAGTGCCACCCCACCCCCATTCCCGGTCGACTAAGAAATGCGACTATCTCAAAGTCATCGAAAATGGGAGCCAAGGCCCGTATGTCCATGATCCTGGTCTCACTAACGGCTATTACATCCAGACTTAGCCACCTGAGGTCGTTGCACAAGCGTCCTTATTTCTACAACGACCCCAGGCTCCGTACAATTATACAACCTACTTTAAGAACCGCCATGCTGGTCAGGAAGTAAAGAAACGAAAAAGGGAGAGTCACTTACCGACCTGCTGTTTGTGGTCGAGTGGTTCTCTCACCATGTCTGCTTTGTTGGGTTCCTCTGGAAACCTCCTTAAAAGCCATCTGCTGGCCGTTACACTGGTATATCCAATGTTATACGGGTAACTCCGCTCAATGCTCGTATAAGTCTCTAATGTAATTCGCACCGTCATTAGGTTCTCCGGTACCCTTAAAAGTGTTGGGGCTGCAGATCACTCTCTCTGCTTCAATGTTCTTGTTTTGTGCTATGAGAGCCATCATCCTCACTTGCACGAAGTTTCACGGCTGAACGAATGGTTATTGTTGTTGTTGTTGTAGTGACATTTTTTTCTTTTTTAGTTTGTTGTGCTTTTGATTCTGTTGTGGATGCTTGTGATGCTTGTAATGTTGGTGTTGTCATCAGTGTATCTGTGTTTGTCGTTTCTTGGATTTCTCCCTTTTTTCTGTAACGCTTTCTTGATTTTCTTTTTCTTTTTTTTTATTTGCCTTTTGGACTTCTCCTCCATCATCACTTGGATGCGTGGAGGAGTCAGTGTCTTGTGTGTTTTCTTCTCGTGTTGTTTGTTCTGGTTCTCTTGTAGTAGTTGTAGTTATTGCTCCTGCTAGTGTAGCTTCTTCCACTGTTGTGGGTGCTACTCCCACTGCCACCTTCACTGTAACACCTGCATTTTTGTCTGTTTGTGTTCAATTTCTGCTTCTATTCCCCAGCCTTTCTGTTGTTGTTTTTGTCGACACGTGGGTTGTGGTGCTTTCGTTTGGACATTTCTTCCTGCCCTTCTGTTCTGGTTCTGTGGGCAAAAAACCGGGATCTTTGTGATTTGACGGGCAACACTTGTTTTCTTAACGAAACACTTTCAAACTTGGGACACTGGTAGAATGTGTCATATAAAACAACTTCTTCTCTTAACCTTCTTAACAAAATTTTGTACATCGCAAGTTATTTCATGTTAAAGTTGTCGTATTTCTGTAATTTCAACCAATCACTGACGTCTATTCAGCTGAATACAGTTAGTGCTGTTCGGTGTCAAGTGTGTTATTCCCTGTTTAATTATATCATTATTCCCTAGTAAGGGTTTAGGGTTTTAGGGTTAGGGTTCGGGTTTTAGGGTTAGGGTTTTAGGGTTAGGGTTGGGGTTAGGGTTGGGGTTAGGGTTAGGGTTAGGGTTATGGTTATGAGTTATAGGGTTAGAGTCAAGGTTATGGCAAAAATAATCATAACCCTAACCGTAATCCTAAAACTAACCCTAACTCTAAAACCCGAACCCTAACCCTAAAACCCTAAAGCTAAAACCAGTACAAACTCAGTGATTGGTTGAAATTACCGAAATACGACAATTTTTTACATGAAATAACTTCGAATACAAAATTTTTTATCTGTTCTATACCACAAAATATACAAGTATTCGAAGTTTGAAAGTGTTTCGGTACCAAAAACACTACATAAAAAAATGTTGCCCGTAAAATCACAAAGATCCAAAAACCGTAAGTGGCCCGTTGAACCACCATCGTGACACCTCAGCCTTCTGCCCTCCGAGTTCACCCTTAGTTCTACTCCATTCGAGAAGGAAATCAAGTCTGGGACTTTCTCTAACTGCTCTGGCTTAACGTGGATAAGAACCTCCAAGGTAGTCCCAACCCAATTCTCCCTCCTCGATCTTTTAACATGCAGGAGATTCTCTCGTCTGTCCGTACAAATACACGCGAGAATCCACCATAAATCCAGGCCTGGTGGGACCCCAGGTACCGTAATTCGCACCGCCCTTCTTCCCATGTGTGTTGAGAAGAGGGTGATTTCCTCGCTGGGACGCGTGGTCACCGAGTCCTGTATCGCCTGCTCCTCGGTCTTAAAAGGACCTCTACTCCACCGTACTGTCTCGCCCTCGCAATGTGGTGGATATCCTGCCATATGTCTTTCAAGGCTTCTCCCACCTGGTCGCGTTTAGCGTTTTCATGTTTCCTTGTCTTTGTGTTCACGCACCTGTAGATAACTGTCCGTTTGGCTGTTGCTTCAAGCACGTCACTTGGATGGAGGCGTCAATTCTGCTCTCCTTCCATTCATTTTAATATATTTTGCAGCCTCGTTCAGTTTTTCTGTTTTGTTCTCCAATGAGATGTTAGCCAATTCCTTAGCTGCCACGATATTTGCAAAAGTCTCTTCCTCGCTGCTTTTTGTTAGACTCTTCGTAATTGTTGTCAGTGTAATGAGGAAGACTTTACTGCTTCCTTCCTCTCACCTTCTTTCTGCTTTTTATCTTCTTTCTTCTTTTCTTGACTTTTCTTTCTATCTTTTTTCTTTCTTTCTTTCTTTCTTTCTTTCTTTCTTTCTTTCCTTCCTTCCTTCCTTCCTTCCTTCCTTCCTTCCTTCCTTCCTTCCTTCCTTCCTCACTCCGGCTCTTTTGTCGCCATCGTCAATGCTTACTTTCTTCGAAGTAAATTTTCGAAGAAATTTGAAAACAAAAAGGTTTATATCGATCCCAAAATGGGGCATTGATTAACAAACGTCAGCACCCCACCCCCAGAAGAGCAGCTAGCTTGCAAAACGATTTAAACAACAAAATACAGTATAGAACTTTTTAAAACAAGTGAATTAATCATAAACTTACAGCGATCCAAAAGCACACCCGCAGCTATAGTGACAATAATAATAATAATAATAATAATAACAATAATAATAATAATAATAATGAGAAGAAGAAGAAGAAGAAGA
>NC_068982.1:127098652-127103652 GCF_001194135.2 Octopus bimaculoides
AGTGACAATAATAATAATAATAATAATAATAATAACAATAATAATAATAATAATAATGAGAAGAAGAAGAAGAAGAAGAAGAAGAAGAAGAAGAAGAAGAAGAAGAAGAAGAAGAAGAAGAAGAAGAAGAGCAGCAACAACAACTACAATAATACTAATAATAAAATAATATTAATAATAATAATCTTTTCTACTCATGAGGGGAGGAGTTAGTCAATTACATCGACCCTAGTGCTTAGTTGGTATTTATTTTATCTACACTGAATTGATGGAAGGCCAAGATGACCATTAATAACTGCACTGGGATATTAACAGAGCATGTGGATTCAAAGTAACAAAACAGAGGTATGTACGCGAGTTGATACAGTGTAGGAAGAAATTGTGACGTCAGTTATTATCTCACGTTACGTTTGTAGTTTTTCAACTAACGATTTTTCACCACACTCGTTTAGCTATAATGGATCACAGAACCTACTGGCGAGTATTTACGTGCTTGTTCGATGAACAAATGATAAAAAAGGAGCACTCCGTCGGTTACGACGACGAGGGTCCCAGCTGATACGATCAACGGAACAGCCTGCTCATGAAATTAACGTGCAAGTGATTGAGCAATCCACAGACACGTGTACCCCTAACGTAGTTCTCAAGGGAGACTCAACGTGACACAGAGTGTGACAAGGCCGGTCCTTTGAAATACAGGTACTACTCAATTTTGCCAGCTGAGTGGACTGGAGCAACGTGAAATAAAGTGTTTTGCTCAAGGACACAACGCGTCGCCGGGAATCGAACTCACGACCTTACGATCGTGATCGAAGGCCCAAACCACTAAGCCACGCGCCTTCACTTGAACAAATGATAGCATCAAAGTCTCTCTTAAATCGTACCCTATGACCTTGCTAAAAGAGCACAGACATCTTTGATAACGTTGTCTTATAGTGTTTTAAAAAGAAAATAGTTAAACATAGGGATAAACCCAAGTTGCATACGCGCATTTCACAATTATGATTGCTTGGAGCCCTGCGATAGATGTTCCAAATGCATATAAATGCTCAACCACAATGGATCCTCAGAGAACACTTTATTGTATCAACTGTTCTCCGAGGATCCGTTCCAGCTGAGCATTAAAATGCTCTTGAAACTCCTATTACAGGGCCCCAGTTATAAGGATGAAACGCTCGCTGGAACATTAATATAAACTTGTGTTTATCTTTATATTTCCTGCATTTGATCTGTAAGTTATGACTGGTAATACTAGTCGGTAGAGTAATTAATTGACAACTATACAGAGAGCAGGCTGGATTACGAAAATCTACGTAACAGTAGCATTCATATCTTGTACTTCTTTTCATATCTTTTACTTGTTTCAGTCATTAGACTGCGGCCATACTGGTGTACTGTTTTGAAGAATCTTTTAGTCGAATGAGTCGACCCCATTACTTAATTTCTTTTTTTTTTTTTCTTTTTTTTTTTTGCTAAGCCAAGAACTCATTCTATGAGTTTTCTTTTTGCCGAACTACTAAGTTATGGAGACGTAAACACCGGTTGTCAAGCGGTGGTCACACACACACACACACACACACACACACACACATCTGACGGGCTTTTTCCAGTTTCCGTCTACCAAATTCACTCACAAGGTTTTGGTGGCCCCGAGGCTATAGTAGAAGACACTTGCCCAAGGTGCCACGCAGTGGGACTGAACCCAGAACCATATGGTTGGAAATGAAGCTTCTTACCACACAGCCAAGCCTCCGTCTATATCTATTTCTGTACATAATTTCTACTCCCCCCCCCCACAAAAAATAAATACCAAGATGGTCGCAGATGGAACCAGTTCTTTGTTTTTATCATAAGTCTTCCAGACTGGACTGACTTGGATTAGACAACAATAGTAAAAACATTTTTAGGTCAAACCTATAAATAGTAGGATTACTGTGTAATTAATAAATGTTTCATTAGTCAATTGACCTGGAAAAGGATAATGGGAGACCATTCCAATTCTCTCCTTTAGTGTAGATTCCTCAATTATCTCGGTTCACTTCACTGTCTAATTTGATCGTTGATTCTGTTGAGCAATCTATGAATATTGGGTGGTGTCTAGCAATTGGAGTCGCCCCCATAGTTACTGAAATTGTGTGAAAGCTTAATTTCGACGCCCTTCTAAACATTTTTTTTTTACAAGGAGGAAAAACAACAACTGTAGAAATAGTGTTTATAACAATATGGAAGCTAAAGAGAGAATTTCAAACACAGCATCGAAGTTTTAAACCTTTTTTGTTAATATAACTAGGAGAGAGAGAGAGAAAGAGAGAGAGAGAGAGAGAAAAAGAGAGAGAGAGAGAGCTACTTGACAATATTCTGAACACATTTGTATTACAAAACTGAATGGGAGGATGTTTTAATGAAAGTCCGAAGGTTTGTACTAATATCCTTTTGATATAACAAATATTTTCATGATAAATTAAGAAATGTGATCAAAAGATTGGCGGAGGTAAAGAATACGTACACCACCCGTTTTCGGCATAACAAAAAAAACCTAACCCTAATCCTAACCCTAAACCCTAACCCCTAACCCCAACCCTAAAACCGGTTGTACGTATTCTTTACTTTCGCCCAAAAGATCATATGTAAAAGAAACAGATTTAACGAAAACATTTTTCCTCGACTCTAAATGTTTCTATAGAAATGTCTATATCTATCATTCTTAGGTAGCAAAGTTATCGAAGAATTTTACTTTTTTTTTTATTTGTCTATTACATGGATGAAAGTAAATGTTTCCATAAGCTTCAGTTTACTAAAGTTACTCTTCTCCATTTCCACAGCAACAGATGAATACATAACGTGACTACACCTCGTACATGGCACTCCAAGCGATTGCCTGAGATCCTGATACCTTTAACTGGCTCTGATAGCAAACGATCCCACATTAACGTAAACTTCTGCTGAAACACATTACTATGGGAATATCTTATTGCTTTATTTAAATTCAAAGAAATGAAAGACAACGTCCTTGGTCTCGATAAATGGTTGCGAAATACTTTCCGTTGAATCAACGATTTTTTTCGCATATGATGGTGTTAACGGTTAAATGCATAAGTTTTATTAATCCTTCAATGGAGACAGGAAAAAAAAATTCCATTATTTCACACGTATCTGAATGCTAAACAATTACACGCGCATACTTACTCATGAATTTCTCACACAAATTGTTCATAAAATCCAACTTGTACATATATAAATTTCATTACTATTCATACTTTTATGATATTTCAAACAACAAAGAAATAGTTCCCAACATTAACATAGAAATAACGAAAAATATTAAAACTAACAACATAATATTTTTGTAAAATATTACAGAAAAAAATATGCAGAAATCTCAAATGAATGAAGTCAAAAAATATTTGGCGTATCATTTTCATCAGGATTTCTGTCATGGGCGTGAGCGAAACATTTCGTTTAACTGCCATAGGCACTACCTGCAAAAGGAAATGACATGGTAGATATATGATTGCTTTGTCACGACAAAGCATACGAAGTCGAGGTACATAAAACTATAGATAACTTTCCAGATAACGAATCTGTGACTCGATTTCGAGTTTTGGCTGAAGTTAAATCATTTCACTTATGTCACGGGAGTTTCTAATTAAGGAAGAAACGACATGCGATCATAAGCATC
The DNA here is from genome assembly GCF_001194135.2 of Octopus bimaculoides. Lineage (NCBI taxonomy): Eukaryota > Metazoa > Mollusca > Cephalopoda > Octopoda > Octopodidae > Octopus > Octopus bimaculoides. The sequence continues at coordinate 127,102,332 of NC_068982.1, forward strand.
TTTCCAAAGAATTTATTCCTGAAAGAAGGGGAACAAGAAATGTAGAGGAGACTGAATTACTAATTGTGACAAACTCACTTCATTTAAATTGTTAATATTCTTGACAAAGCGTGAATGTTTCACGATATTATTTTCTGTTTACCCATAAATCTGAGGCATAACGAAAGAAATATCAGAATACATTAATTTATCAATGGAATTTATACCAATAACTAGCAATTTTGCTATTACCAGTTTATTCTTGTAATTAAATAGCTCTAGTTATTTTCTTACACGAACACGTGACTATCACTTTGATGGGTAATTAGAACCTGAAGAGTTAACTCACCGGAAACTAATCTCTTATAGTATTGGGTTCGCCACAAACTGAATAAACAAACTATTTGTGATTGACACTTGGTTGCATATTGCTGAAGGTAGGGTGTAGTTGACTTACTTAGGTTCAAGGTTTTTTTTCTGTTTATAAGGCGGTGAGCTGGCAGAATCGTTACCGCGCCAGACAAAAATAGCAGAATTTCTTTCGACTTTACGTTCTAAGTTCAAATGCCACCGTGGTCAACTTTATCTTTTATCCTTTCTGCATCGATGAAATAAATACCAGTTGAATACTGGGGTTGATGTAATCGACTTAACCCGTCTCCCAAAATTTCTGGCCTTGTACCAAAATTTGAAACCAATATATTTTCTAGGAGAGGCTGCGTGGTAAGTAGTTTGCTTACCAACCACATGGTTCCGGGTTCAGTCCCACTGCGTGGTAATTGGACAAGTGTCTTCTACTATAGCCTTGGGCCGACCAAAGCCTTGTGAGTGGATTTGGTAGACGGAAACTGAAAGAAGCCCGTCATATATATGTATATATATATGTGTTTGTTTGTGTGTCTGTGTTTGTTCCCCCAACATTGCTTGATAACCGATGCTGGTGTGTTTACGTCCCCGTAACATAGCGGTTCGGCAAAAGTGACCGATAGAATAAGTACTAGGCTTACAAAGAATAAGTCCTGGGGTCGATTTGCTTGACTAAAGGCGGTGCTCCAGCATGGCCGCAGTCAAATGACTGAAACAAGTAAAAGAGTAATTATTTTACATGCAGCAAGTTGGCAGAATTGTTAATACGTTGGGTAAACTACTTAGCTGTATTTCTTCTGGGTTTTTTACGTCCTGGGTTCAAATTCCACCGAGGTCGGCTTTGCTTGTCCTCATTTCGAGGTTGATAAAATAAGTACTAGTCGAGCCCTGGGGTCAATGTAATCAACTCACACCCTCTCTTTAAAACTGTTGGTTTTGTACCAAAAATTGAAAGAATTATTTTATACATCTTGAA
>NC_068982.1:127105490-127108861 GCF_001194135.2 Octopus bimaculoides
ATATATATATATATATATATACATGTATGTGTTTATGTGTGTATGTCTATATGCATCTGTTGTACGTTTATGTGAATAATGTAGATCATTGTTTGTGGAAAGTAAACATAACCATCGGCTTTTTGTCTGGATTGCAGACCAAGCATGTGTCCTGTCAACGACAAAGCAAAGGCTGAATGCAACGTGTGGTAAACCAACTAAAATGTAAACATATTAGAGTGTCGGGTGTTGTTCCTACTTCATGGACTTATTCAGCTCGAAATAGCAATAATTTGCTCTAAATAATTGTCGAACAATAAAACAATAAACACCGAAAATTTTGTGAATAAAGAAGGGCGTCAGGTTAATCTATACAACAAAAGACTGTCTCAATGGGGTTAGGGGCGAAGTTAGGAATAAAGGTGACAGCCATGATGGTTATAGTTGATGGCAGGCAACAATTTGTAGTTCTTACAAATTTACTGACTCAGGAAAAACATGGACGATGTCTCTTGCTCTTTCCCCTTCCGTTATAACTCTAAGACTTACTATGTTACAAGTCATTATGATTACTGGTAATTAAGGATTCAGTGATTATATTAGAAAGGAAATTCAAAAGAAAATAATGAATAAAAATAAACAAATGAAGAACTGTCATGTTGATAAAGGCTGAACCTTTAGTTTTTACTGTGTTACATTCCAAGGAATGTTCAAAAAACGCTGAAAGAAGTATACAAGAAGAGGTTAAAAATGAGATAGGTGAAATGGCTCAACTGAGAATTGAAACCGCATCGTAAACATTATTTTCCAAGGCTAAATCTATACACTGTACTTACTTAGTGTACAAATTTATATTTGATTTTAACTAAAAAAAAAAAATACTGGAGTGCAAATTATACAAGGGACAATGTGAAAACTATGAAGGGAAAAAAGTTGTGTGCCAAGACTTAACATTAAAGAGAGGGTTGTGATATATACATGAAAATCTGCAGTAAATGTATCACCTGTGAATGATTAGCAAAATTAGATTTGCACACGTAGTTGGTGATAGATTGGAGATCTGGGATAAAAAGAAATAAATAACAACTGCAGATTTTATGAAATCAGATCATAGAGCAAAAGACAAACTAAATAAATTAACATCCGTTTGTAATCCAAACAAAACGTCTGAAAGCTATGTGAGATGCTAAAAGTGCAAGGGAACAAGAGATTTCCAGCAAGTTGGTAGGCCAAAATGAAAGCCAAAGAATAACTTCAATCTTCAGGATGTAGATGCAAAAAAAAAAAAAAAAAAAAAAAAAGCCCTGTTTCTATTCCTGTAAATATCACAGAGTATATGATTCATGGATAGAACCACTCATGATCAACAGGAGGTATACTATAATGAAACTTCTGATATCACTGTAGATAAAGTAGATAACCTACAATCAGGATAAACTATTATAGCCACAAGGCTAGCATATTATTACAGTGTTAGACAAAAGTCTGAAAGAATGACACTATATATCATTCATCAATGATAGAACATTCAGGATTATCCTGAGAATAACCCTGACTCAGTGATATGTTTGCTGAGAATGAATAGCTTGTAGAAAAAAAGGAGAAAAAAATAAATAAAAATAATCCTACAACAATTTATCTTAACTGTACAACAGGCAAGCTTAGGATTATGTTTTAAATAAAGACAGGCAAAAATCAAAGTATGAATTAATGTGAGGACCCTGTAGGAAAGTTACTTTCACACAACATGGAAATTTGAAAAAAAAACACAAACACTCACAAAAAATTTAATAGTATGATGTTACTAGCAATGAAAGAACCCGTTCAAGGATCCATTGATGCTGTCAATTCCTTGTGTTTATAAAACCAAACAGGAAGCTGAGTGTCTGTTGGCAGCTAAGACTTCTGAATAAAGTCTCCAAATTACTCCTGAATTGAATATAAGTGTATCCTTTTATATTTTTAAAAGAATTAATGAAAGAATTTATGTGTTGTGATATGGAGTGAATATAGATCAATTCTCTTCACATATAACAAAACATTTCTGGTGATGAACAACATTGGACTGTTTATTAGAGACTGGACATGGCTACATGGTAGAATAGCTCTTCTGTACAACAATATACCAGACTTAACCTCACAGAGTGTATGAATTTCTCTGATGAAACAAATGTTAAATGCATCCAACTACATTCCAGAAAAATCAGGGAGAATGATGCCATTTATCACTTCCAAAAAAAAACCAGTTACTATGATTTTGTGCACCGATCACTGGCTCTTGAACTTCTTATGTTTTGGAGGGGCTAAGCTTTTGTTTCAAGATCATAAAGATAAGTTCCCATTTCAACCTGTGTCATCAAAATCATGATTTATTGACCACAAATATTTCCAGCAAATCAGAACATTCTCCTTGATTTTCTGGATTGTAGTTATAAAGAAGCCATTAAGAGGAAGAGACCAAACAAGATTCTGAAAATGGCCCACCATGATAACATATAACTATGCACATCTTTGGCAACATATGAGGCAATCAACAAATTATGCTGGTCAGTGTTTTCTCCATCCACTGTACAGTTTGAATTTGGTATCCTCTACCTCCCACTTATTAAATTTAAAGATTGTAATAAATAGTATTATGATAGGATCATGACAAATAGTTAAACCTTCAAATCAAATAAGCAGTTTGAATCTATTTATGTTTCTTCAAATCTTTAAAATACAATTACAATTCAAATCAACTCTACTTACGACCAAGAGACCACTTGTTCATAGTAAATCTATGGTATTCTAGAACAGACATATAGATAAATATCCAGTACTCATGTAGCTAAATAATATTCACTGTTCAAACAGCATTCAATCCATAGTAGTCCGTTCATTAGTATACCAACATCATCATCAGCAGCAGCATAATAATGATAATGATAATAATTCTTTCTACTGAAAGTACAAGGCCTCAAATTTTGGGGAAGGGATTAAGTCGATTACATCAATCCCAGTGTGTAACTGGTACTTTTATTTAATCGACCCCCAAAAGGCTGAAAGGCAAAGTCAACTTCGGCGGAACTTGAACTCAGAACAAAGTGGCAGATGAAATACTGCTAAGCATTTCACCCAGCATGCTAACAATTCTGCCAGCTTGCCTCATCTCCTTTTATCAAAATAATAATAATAATAATAATAATAATAATAATGACGATAATAATAATAATAATGATAATAATAATAATAATAATTATAATAATAATACTCTCTCTCTCTTTACTCTTTTCAGTCATTTGACTGTTGCCATGCTGGAGCACTGCCTTTAGTCGAGCAAATCGACCCCAGGACAGTACTTATTCTATCGGTCTCTTTTGCCGAACCGCTAAGTTACGGGGGTCATAAACACA
>NC_068982.1:127109046-127110495 GCF_001194135.2 Octopus bimaculoides
ATATATATATATATATATATACATATATACGACGGGCTTCTTTCAGTTTCCACCTACCAAATCCACTCACAAGGCTTTGGTCGGCTCGAGGCTATAGTAGAAGACACTTCCCCAAGGTGATACGCAGTGGGAATGAACCTGGAACCATGTGGTTGGTAAGCAGGCTACTTACCACATACCCACTCCTAAGGATTTATTGGTATTTTCTACTGTCTCCTTTTATCAAAAACAGTGGAGATGGGATTTTAATATCATATATTTGATAAAAGTAAGTCAATTACAGACTGACAATTAGTTAAGGTCATTATCTAATATATAAAGTGTGACTTAAATTTGGTATGCTTAATTTAAATCTATTCTAAAGGATCTCTCATGCTATAGCAATGGCAACCCATTTAAGCATAGAATTCACCTTGTAATTTTACTGTTGTAAACACTAAATAAATACAACCTATCTTGATCCTTTTATGACTATATTTCTGTTTAAGTACACAGCCCTTGTTTCAATTGTTTAATTAATTCTGAAAACAATGCAGAATTTAGAATTATAATTTCATTATTATTAAACTGAGATTTGGAGTATAAATTAATATGAAAGAAGGTTTTAATTTAAATGACTTTAAACAGAAAGCTTGTATCACAGAACCTGAGGTAGTTTCAAACAAGTTGAAATTGAATGGGTTAATATACTAAATGAATCATTCATCGAGGTTTACTTGATTACTTAACTTCAGTGGTTAAGAATAGACTTGTACTGTTTCATTGCCAACTATCCCTTATATGTGTATATTACAGCCGAACAGAATAAAAAAAAAAAAAAAAAAAAAAAAAAAAATAAAAAAAATCAACTTACCCTGAAAACAACAATATAGCTATATTGAACAACTGGACACACACACACACACACACACACACACACACACGTACATGTATATGATGAGTTTCTTTCAGTTTCCATCAACCACATCCACTTGCAAGGCTTTGGTCAGCCTGCGGCCACTATTTCAGGGTGTTGCACAGTGGGACTGAACCCAAAACCACATGGTTGGGAACTGAACTTCTTATCCATATAGCCATGCCTGCATCCATACTCTTTACTCTTTACTCTTTTAAATGTTTCAGTCATTTGACTGCAGCCATGCTGGAGCAGCATCTTTTAGTCGAAGAAATCGACCCCAGGAATTTTTCTTTGTAAGCCTAGTACTTATTCTATCGGTCTCTTTTGCTGGAGCACTGCCTTAAGTCGAACACATCGAACCCAGAACTTATTCTTTGTAAGCCTAGTACTTATTCTATCAGTCGCTTTTGCTGAACTGCTGAGTTACAGGGACGTAATAAACACACCAACATCGGTTGTCAAGTGATAATGGCGGGACAAACACAGGCACACAAATACATGCATACATACATACATATGTACATATATATATATATATATATATATATATA
>NC_068982.1:127111283-127114696 GCF_001194135.2 Octopus bimaculoides
GGGGGGGGGGATATTGAATAAAATCATGATAAACTAATCCTCCTGTATTTTCTTTTACCCAAAGCCAGGATCTTTTCAGTGACCCCTCATATGAGATAAGTCTAACAAAATACATTCAATTATTGACTATAAAGGCTCCAACCAATTATAAGCCATTATAAGTCCTTGCTAAAATGAGCCAACACTAAAACTATGAACCTACACTGGAACCATAATCTTATTAAAAACATTATATAATGAACTCTCTCCATCTCAACAGGTAAATCTATGCTTAAGAGTGCAGTACATAATTAACACTAACAGCATCTTATAAAATCTACACTGACCAGCACATTGCATAATATAAACTCAACAACATGCATTATCATCTATACTTATATATCCCATATAGAATGCTCAGCATAATAAGTAGTATCACATCATAATGCTAAATAGAACATTACATAACCTCTTCTCAAAGTCACATGGCATATCTAATTTCAAAAGCATAATAAGCAGTATTAAGGCTATACTATACAAGCTATATATAACAATGCTATATTTATGGTGTGTGGAGGCACAATGGCCTAGTGGTTAGGGCAGTGGACTCGTGGTCATAAGATCGCGGTTTCGATTCCCAGACCAAGCATTATGAGTGCTTATTGAGCGAAAACACCTAAAGCTCCACAAGATTCTGGCAGGAGGTGAAGACGAACCCTGCTGTACACTTTCACTACGACTTTCTCTCACTCTTTCTTCCTGTTTCTGTTGTCCCTGTATTTCAAAGGGCCAGCCTTGTCACACTCTGTGTCACGCTGAATCTCACCCCGAGAACTACATTAAGGGTACAAGTGTCTGTGGAATGCTCAGCCACTTGCACGTTAATTTCACGAGTAGGCTGTTCTGTTGACTGGATTAACTGGAACCCTCATCGTCATAACCGATGGAGTGGCACAATTTATGTTGTACATAAAAAGTAAACAAAATTAAACATTATATACCTAATATGCTACATGACTTAATACAAAGATACCTTTAGGTACCATAGTATATTCTGTGGAAAATATAGTCACAGTTCACACTAGTTATTTCACTTTGCCTGTTTTTCATACAGATACTGAAATCTGAGATAAACATTAGCTGCAACAATTTGACCATGTGAAAAAAATGTGGTATGTATGTATATATGTATATATATATATATATATATATATATATATATTTATTTATACATTCTTTTATTCTTTTATTTGTTTCACTCATTTGACTGTGGCCATGCTGGAACACCACCTTTAGTTAAAGAAATAAACCCCAGGACTTATTCTTTGTAAGCCTAGTACTCATTCTATCGGTCTCTTTCACCGAACCGCTAAGTTACAGGGATGTAAACACACCACCATCAGTTATCATGTGATGGCAGGGGAACAAATACAAAGACATACAAATATATACATACATACATATGTACATACATACATACATGCATACATACATACATACATCATACATACATCATACATACATCATACATATATATATGTGTGTGTGTGTGTGTGTGTATATTTATATATATATATATATATATATATATATATATATATATATATTTATATATATATATATACAACAGGCTTCTTTCAGTTTCTGTCTACTAAATCCACTGACAAGGCTTGCCCAAGGTGCCACGTAGTGGGACTGAACCCAGAACCATGTGGTTGGGAAGCAAGCTTCTTAACACACCCACACCTGCACCTGTGTATGTGTGTGTTAAGAGGTTTGCTTCCCTACCACATGGTTTCAGGTTCGGTCTCACTGTGTGGCATGTTCAACAACCTTGGGGCTGACCAGAGCCTGGTGAGTGGATTTGGTAGACTGAAACTGAAAGAAGTTTGTCGAGTAGCAAGGTTTTATAATAATAGTTAATTACAAGTGTACTTTTATTAGTTCCTATTTAATAAATTTAATGTTTCTATTAGTTACTGGAAAGTTTATATTAAAGCTTGTAAGGATAATATATTAATGAATATGTAGTGTTTTATTATTAACTTTTGAATTATGAAATAATATATTTCACTCATAATTTTTATATTATTTGTTAAATTAAATTCAATCATGTTTCGTTTTACTCTCTCTCTTTCTCTCTCTCTCTCTCTCTTACTTGTTTCTGTCATTTGACTGCAGCCATGCTGGAGCACCGCCTTTAGTCGAGCAAATCGACCCCAGGACTTATTCTTTGTAGGCCTAGTACTTATTCTATCAGTGTCTTTTGCCGAACTGCTAAATTATGGGGACATAAACACACCAACATCCATTGTTAAATGATGGTGGGGACAAACACACACACACAAATACACACACACACGCACACACACATACACATATATATATATATTTGTATATGATTGGTTTCTTTTAGTTTCCGTCTACCAAATTCACTTACAAGGCTTTGGTCAGCCCAAAGCTATAGTAGAAGACACTTGCCCAAAATGCTACGCAGTGGGACTGAACTCGAACCATGTAGTTGGGAAGCAAACTTCTTACTATAGAGCTCGTATAGTGAATGGGGAAAGCTTGGTCTGCAATGTTTGCAGTCGTGTATGCTTGTCAAGAGCAGGGCTCATTAGCCACCAACGGAGCCACAATTGCAAAATATAAGTTAGTCCTAGAGCGCACAATGTTCCTGAAGGTCGGCAATGGTCATCCTCGGTCACGAGTGAACGGCCATCATGTATGCATGTATGTATGTATATAAAGTATAAATACGCTGTCATTTTATACCTTGCAATGTAGACAAAAAACTGGGATCAGCGACATTGTATAAAAGGTAAACAGTCGTTTACGATTGACTAGTATATTTGATAAATTTCTAGTTCATTTACAGCAGTCATAGACAAACTGCGGCCTGTGAAATTTTCATAATAGTGCGCCTAGCGAAAAATTACCTTGAAAGTTTTGAGGATGAGCCATGTATCATGCGGTCTGCTTCTTGGAAAAGGTTTTCTACACCTAATTTACAACACGCAGTGTCGGCAATGGAAGGGTCGGAATCAGGGAAAGAGGCGGATCTTTGGGGTTTGACAGGCAACATTTGTTTTCTTAACGAAACACTTTCAAACTTGGGACACTAGTAGAATGTGTCATATAAAACAACTTCTTCTCTTAACCTTCTTAACAAAAAATTGTACATCGCAAGTTATTTCATGTTAAAGTTGTCGTATTTCTGTAATTTCAACCAATCACTGACGTCTATTCAGCTGAATACAGTTAGTGCTGTTCGGTGTCAAGTGTGTTATTCCCTGTTTAATTATATCATTATTCCCTAGTAAGGGTTTAGGATTTTAGGGTTAGGGTTCGGGTTTTAGGGTTAGGGTTGGGGTTAGGGTTGGGGTTATGGTTATGAGTTATAGGATTAGAGTTAAGGTTATGGCAAAAAT
>NC_068982.1:127114767-127124783 GCF_001194135.2 Octopus bimaculoides
TAAAGCTAAAACCAGTACAAACGCACGAACGATGTCATAAATAAGAATAACACGGGTAGTTGTTGTTGACAAACAACGGGACTAATTTTATTCAAGGGAAAAGATCCCATGACACCGTTACGGCATTAATTGTTTTCACCTCAATAGACGTCAGTGATTGGTTGAAATTACCGAAATACGACAATTTTTTTACATAAAATAACTTCGAATACAAAATTTTTTATCTGTTCTATACCACAAAATATACAAATATTCGAAGTTTGAAAGTGTTTCGGTACCAAAAACACTACAAAGAAAATGTTGCCCGTCAAACCTTAAAGATCCATAGAGGCTTCAATATCACCATCCTTCGGCGTGGTTGAACAATCAGTCCCAACCAGTCGGAATGTATAGTAGGACCAACTCCCACATCACCCACACTTTGGTGCTTGATTCGTTCGTACAATTTAACTCTTAGGTAATTTCATCTGGGTCGCCAATATTTTTCATCTTTCGTAGCTGAGTGACTAGCAACGTAGAATGAAGTACTTTACTGAAGAACACTACATATCGTCCGGTCCAAGAAACGAAAATACAATCTTACGACCATGAGTCCAACACCAAAACTACTAAGACACACAACCCCACTTATATATGTACACGCTATTGGATGGCCGTTGACTCTACAGTTTGAATATGGACCAGTGGCTGGTTAATATGCTGACAGAGGAATTAAACTTTCTAGTATTTCAGTGTTTTGTGATAGTTGCAGGAGGGTTAACTAACAATTAAGAAGACCTAAAAGTTTTATATTTAGTCTGAAGAAGTAATTACACAGCAAACAAAATCATGAGTTAATATGAATACAGATTTTTATCGCTTGTTTCCAGTTTTCATGCCTTCCCTGAGCAGACGATAATGAAGCAGAAATGTATCTAATAGACGACATATTGGTAATAAAGGGAGAGGCGGAGGAGGAGGGGTAGAGGAAGGGATGAGCGGATGGGGAAGTATGGGGGAATAGGGAAGAGGGCGGTGAGAAAGTGTGGTGTGAAAGAAAAAAGATTGTGATACATGGTTGAGAAATAGAGAAGGATGTAAGAAAATTGGGGAAGGAATAGAAAAGATGAAGCAGCGAGAGAAGACTGAGTGAAGCGAAGAGAATAGAGTGAAGCGAAGAGAATGTGTATAAGAGGGAAAAGAGAAAGAGTGTAGAGCGAAAGAGGAAGGAAGAGGGAGAATAGAAAAACATAACGGGAAGAAGGGGGTAATAGGGACAGGTGGAGAGAGAAAGTTGAAATTGGGAAGGAGCGAAAGAGCAGATTGGGATAAGGAGTGGATTAAGAAACAAACACAAGTAACAAAGAAAAGAAAAGAATTTGAGAACAGAAAAGCGTGAGAAGTTGAGCTTTATCAGTATTCATTAATTTTGCCCGTCATTATCCAATATATAATTTAACTGGCTTAGCTACGTACGATAGAGACCCTCTGCTACTTGCTAAGACAAACAGACCATGTATCTCTGATGACCGATTAAATCTCTCATTCTCTCCTTTTCATTTCCGCATGCACGCATGCACGCACGCACTCACCCGCACATGTACACACGCACGCACGCACGCACTCACACAGACACACACACACACACGCACACAAAAGCATATTTGTATATATGTTATATATACATGTATGAATGTGTGTGCGTGTATATATATATATATATATATATAAATTGTACAAAAACGCAATAGAGGATAATAAAACATTCGGACAAATAGACGATACTAAGGTGATACAAGGCAAAAACAGACGGGTCATTTGTGGCCTTCTTTCCTGTCAAGTACCAGAAGTCACGACCGTTTCGGGCAGTTACACTCGAGACGGTTCGATCTGGTTGCCCCTAAAATGTCTAAGCTGGAGTTAGAGGTTAAGTAACCATCTAAGGGATATTAAACATCCAATGTACTACTGGATGTATACCTATGTATTTGTATCCAAGGGCTTACTATTGCAGGGCAATATCGCAATTGAATACTAGGTATGGGTGGGGGTAAATTGGAAATTTACCCAGGATTTATAAGGCAAATAACAAAATGGAAAGGATAAACAATCGACAAATATCAGCCTGTAAACATTCAATTACATCTATTTCTTAATTGATTACAACCATATGTGTAAGTGATCCAAATTAAAAAAAATGAAATGAGCAAATAAATAAGTAAATAAAAATAAGCGAATAAAAATAGATGAGTGTACAAATAATAAACTCTTACAGCTGTTTTTAACACGAGGCTGCCAAATCTTCCAAGTTTTCCACATCACGCCAGTGATATACAGGGATGAACAAACACTGTACAGGGGTTGGACACTGGTTGAGCCCCAAGACTTCATCAGAGAGAGACCAAATGTTAAGAAACTAACATGTGGGAAAGTAAGTTAAAATAATAAAGTAACGTAAAATAAAAATAAAAGTAATGTAACCAAAATAGTAAGGAATGGTAAGAACGTCATTTCAAGGTGCTATCATAATCCATGGTATTACATTTTATGGTAAAGAAAGTCACTTCCAGGAGGAATTTCCGCAGGCTGTGAAGGTTACATTGTGCTTCAATTATACCGGGGGAAATAGCGAGGGTAAGATGTTGTGTAAAAGAGTTTGATGGTATGATCCATGTCACAGGGGTCAGAAGTTAGAGGCTAACTGCTATTTAATAGAGCATTATAAAAGGAATTGGCAGAATTAACTTAAATTGAACCTGTTTGGAGAAATTTAATACGTAAGTATATCAATGAAAAAAAAATTAGGTAAAACCTTAGTGCGATGTTGTTATTTATTAACAGAAACTTAATCCCAATATCCATATGGGTAGTAGGGTGAGGTCAAAGTTAATCCTATAACTTAATTGGTCAGCTAATATTTGAAAACAATGGCGTTGTTCAGGTCCGTTAAAACAATAAATAAAGTACAAGACAAGTAAAAACAAAAATAAAATGATTCTCGGCCCGGACTATGTATTGTGACTTTTTACCATGACTTTTTGCCATGACAACCGCTGTGTATTGTGACTTGTTACCATGACAACCGCACGTTGTGTTGTGTTCCACACGCAGACCACGAAATTTACTTCACCTGCGTGTTTTGTTTTAACGAAAATTTATATTTATCAATAAGAACTTTATTATAAATTTTTTTGCCAAATGTCTTAATATTTTACATATTTTTCATATATAGCAAAAGTTGTTTACGATGTTTATGCAGTTTCTTGGCATTACGAAGGTGAATGGAATATGTGAACTTAGTACAGATAATTTGACATTATTCTTGAATTCTGCATGCAAAAACATATAAGATACAGGTATTCTTTTTCTTGGGACACATTCTTTGTTGACCAGTGTTATCCTTATCCTAGTTTACAAATCCAAACATAAAAACGTTACTCAACTTTGAAGTTTTGGAGACAGACGTCCCCATTTCACACACGCACACACACACACACACACACACACACACACACACACACACACACACACACGCACACACACATCCACTTATATATTAACGATGTACAGAAATACATGACAGGTAATCATAATACTGAAATACGCATAAAATAAACCCATGCAGACAGATATGTTAATATTACAAATTAACAAAAAAAAAAAAAGATAATAATAATAAAATAAAAACATACAATCAATGAAGAGACAGAAGAAACAGTAAGATGATACATGTTGATTTTATTAGGTATTTTTCAGTTTGTTTAGAAACCTACAATGAAGAGATGCTAAACTATAAATTACACAGGGTACAACCTTAAAGTTGACACCGCTTTGCTAAACGCAGAAAATTTGTGTCTCGCTATTGGCTATAAATATGGTTTTTTCGATTTTTAAACCTCTATAACTTTTCCTTCCAATTTCATTCTCCACAACATCATACCTTCATAACAATTAGATTGGAAAACTTTATTATTATAACCGATTTTCAGATTCTTTACTGTCTTAAAAGATGCATATTTTGCGAATGAAACAAAAAACTAGATTCGTGACTCCTACCACAGTGAAGACTCACCGGAGCCTGGGCACAGTAAGATGTTCAAATATTTTTGAAAATGCTATCATCCACTCAGTGTAAATCTGTTATATTTTGAGAGAGAACATTGAAGATTTGTGACCAGCCTCTACGAAATCCAAACTATTGCACAGTCTTATTCTTATTGAAGAAAAAGTAAAACTTATAGAACTATGCAATGGCACCCTGTTCGGTAATTTGCGTAGTTTTCAATGTCAATGTAGTTTTCTGTCGCTCCAGAACAGTGATTCTCACCCATTTTCTTTTTAACTATGGACCCCTTTGATTTCTATTTTGATTAAGTAGAACCTCACAGTCATTCGATATCTTTAAAAATCCCATTATAATTTTATAATTGAATATAAAAAATTGCATTAGAAGACTGTCGAAATATTTTGTGTATTTTAGTAATATAACCAATTTATTGCACTTAAATTATATCAACAAAATGGACCCCAAATGTCATATGGACCCCGGTTGAGAACCACTACTCTAGACATTTCTAGATAAAGAATGTGGCATATAATTTCATTCTTCATTCCAAAGAATATAACTTCAAAAATTATATCTTCTCCCATTTGGTGCATGAAATCAAATTTTTTCTGAGTGAGAAATGTAAGAGAAAAAGAAAAGGAAACTACCAAATTTACCATATCTGGGTGACGTAGTTTAAAAATTATTGCTATTTCAGTGATTAGGTATGTTTCAGCCTTGTATTTTGTAATGTGATTTTAAAGAAGAATAATAATCAAGCGAAAAATATTGTGACTCTATCTGTGAACGGGAAGCCAAAATTTATAAAGAAGTTAAAGGCTGGCTTCGATGGCGAGAATTTGTGAAGTGTATTTATTAAAATGCCAAGTTTTGTGTATATACAAGGTAAAAGATAACATTTTTACATTTTCTTAGAAATAAAACGTGAGAAATTCTGAATTACGCCACTGGTGCAAGGAAGTGTATGAGAGTTGGGGAAGATACAAACCATGAGAAGACATTAATGAAGCGCTTATTAACCAAAGATCTCTTATTAACAACGTCAAGGGTGCCGGATCTTAAAGTGCTATTGCCATATGGGCAACAAGAATTTTAGAACTGGTCTCAGGTGATTATGAGAATTTCTAAATCACCATGGAATGGGCAATAAACCCACCCAAGCTGAATCAGGCAGTGCACCAACCGAAGAAATGGAATCATTAAAAAAGATGCTGAGAGTGAAGAGCTCCTAAATTTTCAAGTTTATAATAAGAATAAAACCGACGACCTCTAACCCGGAATTCCTAAACTTCCAGAAGTGAAGCATTCTTACTTGGTCGTAAAATAAACAAGAAACGTTTGTCGGCATCGTGTTGCACGGAAATAGAAAGTATGCATATTTTAAAGCTAGTCGTTGGATAGATCAGCATGGCTGTGAGTTTTGAAAGACGTGTTGCATCAACTACCAATGTATTTTTAGCATTCTTTAAAATCGTGTATTACTTTCTTGTAGTTCATTCCTGGAGAGCGTAAATGTTGAGAAAACTCTATTCAGAATTTCTGATGATGATAACGTGATGGTGCTACAAATTTTGAAAAATGCGTCTCCTCGACCAGGTAGTCACAAACATATTTGTAATCGTAATGAAATTAGTGACATGATTTTTGCATTCAATATCACCTCCATAGACCTGCTAAAGTTTGAAGACATAATTGTATAATTGAAAAATTGCAATCTGCAAGCGAATCCATCTACGAAGATTGGCGAGTTCTAGATATCGAATTGGACAAAATGGCAAAAGGGAAATAGATAAACAACTCCCTTTAAAATAATTTAGAATTATCATAACAACAACAACAACAATTATAAGAAATAAAAACAGTTTTCATGCTACTGAATGATAAAAGATTCAGAGAGAGAGAGAGAGAGAGAGAAAGAGAGAAGGGAAAGAGAGAGAGAAGGGGAAGAGGGGGGGCTACATATATACACACACACACAATATATTTATACTCAAATGCAAGTACCTGATTCTATCTGAATCCTTATTTTACTACACACACACACACACACACACACACACACACACATGCACATACACATTAATTCATACATGCATGCATATACAAATATTGTATGTGTGTGTGTATGTGTGTGTCCATGTGTGTCTGTGTGCGCGTGTGTGCGTGTGTGTCTCGCTTCCTCTCGTAAGGATCGGTCTTCAGGAGTAAAGGGAACGCAAAGATGAACGCGCTTGGCGAAGCAGCCCCCACATCTTTTTTTATTAACAAACAGGTTCACATTGACACAGCACGCCATGACCACTCCTAAAAGGGTTCTATCATCCCTTCTGACGCCCAACAACCGTGAATCCATCCTTACGTAGCACCTGTCTCTCGTTTCCGGTGAGGGTCACCAATCAAACTGATCAGCCAGAGACTTGGCGAAAAATAACCCACTTCCTCATTTTTTTATTGTTTATTTTATTCGTTTTTGTTTTTGGCAGCTTCCGGTTTCGACACGTGGGCTGATGTCTGCGTCATGCATAAACCACCGTTTAATTGCTTTTACATAAGTATTATAACTCATAGGTACACGCTAATATATGTATACGCTCACATTTTACACAGAATATTTTGTACACAAAACTCGCAATTTTACTGACTTACATTGACTTCCGGTGCAACTCAGACTAAAACAACAAACTCAAATCATAATTTTTTTTTACTCTACTTTATATTATTCATTTGTAAATATCCAAACTATTTTACATCATCATCATCATTATCATCGTTTATTATTATTATTATTATTATTATTATTATCGTTATTATCATTATTATTATTATTATTATTATTATTATTAGCTAATAATGAATGAGACAGACACATTGAAACATGGTAAAAATAATATTTATTTCAATAAATTGTGAATTACTTTTTCTTGTCTTTTTTTCTTTTTTGTAACATGTCCAGTTGCTGAAAAGAACATTTTTTTTTCCTAGGAATATATCATTTCTATATGAAGATGTTTGTATTTAATTCGTCTTTCGTTGAAAGCATTAAAAAAGAAATTGTTTTATAAATGGCAGCTTATGTAAAAAAAGACCGTATTATAATGAGAGAAACAAGCCTCTTTTATTTATCGGGTTTGAGCAACGGCGATAACAATACACGAAGAATAGCATAACCACCACCACCACCACCACCACTGTCGCCGCCGCCACCGCCATCTTCATATTCATCATCACCATCTCCACCACCTTCGTCATCATTGTCACCATCACCACCACCACCACCATCACCATAGCTGCCATCACTAACAAAATAAAAAAAGACCAAATAAATTCATAAATAGCACACCATCGCAAGAATTGGCCCCACTCTTCAGGGCTAGAAGATATTTGAGCTCCCAACGGCTGCTGACACTCTACAAAAGTTCAAGTGAGAAATACTGCTCTTAAACCTAGGACGGTGCTACTGCTATGCACACAGACATCTTAAACCACATCCAGTCAACTGACTGTCATTCATTCACCAACCAACAAGCGCCAGCCTCCCGCCCATGAGCACATTGTCCCCTCCCTCCTGTTTTGTTATAATGGCCGCTCTTCCTCAGAGCTAGTTTGTCTCATACCTTCTCCATATTCAAACATTTCTGATCCACTAATCCAATCTCCGTTTCTGGACTAACCCTATGCTATTTGGAATCTTCTCTCTGCCGACTCATGTCTTTCCTGCAAGTGTTGACCTGCAACAGTTTAAATGGAACGGCAACGGCATCACGTGTACTAGTTTCAGTGATCCTCCAAAGGCCATAGGCATTAAACCTTCTAGAATTAGCAAGCAAAGAAAAACAAAACAAAATACATTATTATAATTAGCAACGACACGGACAACAGCCACAGCAACAACATCAAAAACAATAAAGCAGTGACATATAATAGGAGCACTCCGTCGGTTACGACGACGAGGGTCCCAGCTGATACGATCAACGGAACAGCTTGCTCGTGAAATTAACGTGCAAGTGACTTAGCAATCTACAGACACGTGTACCCCTAATGTAGTTCTCGGGGAGATTCAGCGTGACACATAGCATGACAAGGCCGGCCCTTTGAAATACATGTACTACTCATTTTTGTCAGCTGAATGGACTGGAGCAACGTGAAATAAAGTGTCTTGCTCAAGGACACAACGCGTCGCCAGGAATTGAACTCACGACCTTACGATCGTGAGCCGAATGCCCTAACCATTCAGCCACGCGCCTTCACTATGACATATAATAGTGGCACTGTAGACAGAGTAACTTCAAATGGATAGCATTCCAGTTTTAAAAGAATACTGAAAGCGTAAATCAGGTCAAACAATAATGCCATAGCCTCATCTTACTTGAGGAGGAGGTATAACGCCTACACTGGAGCAACATTACCTGTTGGTGTTTCAAGAAAAAAAAACCCTCAACGTTCAGGCTGAAAATTTCTCAAGTTGTCAAGTAATTAATTTCAGGGACTTTCCGGGTGTTCATAACTTACCTTTATTATTGAAAAATTCAGAAACAAAAAATGCAAATTAAATATAGCTCAGCAAAGTTCATTGGCAAACAAATAGTTTTTTTGGAAACATTATAGCGGTTCGGCAAACGGTCACCAATAAAAGAAGTACCAGCCTTTAAAAAACGAAAAGAAGTACTAAGGTCGATTTGTTAGAATGAAATTCTTCAAGGTAGTACCCCAGCATGTCCGCAGTCTAATGACTGAAACGAGTAAAGAATTTACACGTTGGCCCCTTTGGTTGCATGCTGCATCCAGACGAAACAATACGAGTATGAGCTCGGTGTATTTTAATTTATGGTAGGCGATTTGTTCCATCACAAGAAGAAAGCAGGGTAAGGTGGAACTGTTACTTGTTCGCAATTAAAATCCTAAGTACTAAATACTCCTCAATATGCGGGGGTAAGAATTTCTTAGAAGTAATTAATCGATTCCAGTTGAAGAGTAGATATCAGAAAAAACCTCCCTGATTGTATATTATATATACAGCAGTAGTAAATCGACTAAGTTGTCCGCAGAGTTTTAACACACTTAAGAGTATTTAGCTACATAAATCACAAAATCGTTATGGGCACTGTAAACCAAGATAGAAACTCCAGACAAATTCCCAGATTCTGAAGCTAGGCGTCTACAAAGACTAGCTTTATCTACGAGTTAACTGATGGGATCCGTTGTAAATTGATGAAAAGCAACAGACTTCAACAAGGTATGAAGAAAGAAGTGTCTTTAGCATGAAGCAATGCACAGTTATGCCAATGGCCTTCTTACCAATATCAACATGAAAACCTTAAGAAAGAGAGTATAACTCTGCTGAGTTCAGCACGTGAAGACGCGATATCGACAGTTTTTTCTTGTCGGTCTGCCATAGCTCTTAGCATCATAAGCAAAATGGTGGAGCATCTCAGCATCATGGTCTCAGCATCATAAGCAAAATCGTAGAGCTTTAGGTGTTTTCGCTCATTAAACAAACGCAACGCCTGGTCTGGGAATCGAAACCGCGATCCTCCAACTGCGAGTCCGCTGCCCTAACCACTGGACCATTGCGCCTCCACATAAATAAATGCGCCCTTTTAAAGCCTAGCCAGGCTCATGGGTCCGGTTTCCCGGTTTCAATGGCGTATGTGTTCCCCAGCTGGACGGGACACCAGCCCATCGCAGCGTCTCTCATTTTTGCCAGCTGAGTGGACTGGAGCAACGTGGAATGAAGTATTTTGCTCAGGAACACAATGCGTCGCCCGATCCAGGAATCAAAACCACAATCTTACGACCATGATGGTGACACCCTAACCACTAAGCCACGTGCCTCCACGATGTTAGAATACACAAATTTAAAATTATTAGTCGTGTTTCTCATAGCTCTTATGTATTTCATATAATTATGTTAACACTTATGATTATTATACCACATTAGAAGTTATTTTTTAGGGGAATTGCCTTTCACCTT
>NC_068982.1:127125254-127129870 GCF_001194135.2 Octopus bimaculoides
ATATATGAGTGGCTATGTCATAGGCGGGGGAATGGCTGTCTAGCAAGTAGCTTGCTTATCAACCACATGGTTTCCGGGTTCAGTCCCACTGCGTGGCACTTTGGGGCCGACCAAAGCCTTGTGAGTAGATTTGGTAGACGGAAACTGAAAGAAGCCCGTCGTATATATATGTATATGTGTGTTTGTGTGTGTGTGTGTGTGTGTGTATGTTTGTGTGTTTGTATTTGTCTCCCCACCATCGCTTGACAACCGATGCTGGTGTGTTTACGTCTGAGCAGTGGTTTTACAAAATCAATTGGCTTTTTGCGTGCAAATACCCATAGGGATTTTATTTTGGGCCGTAGCTTTTATATTTTTTTATCTGATTTTAATAAACATCGATATTATGTAAATAGAGGAATTTATCTGTAAAAATATGTGACACTTATTCGGTAGCCATCATCATCATCATCATCATCATCATCATCATCATCATCATCATCATTATCATCATCATCATCATCATCAACAACAACAACAACAACAACAATAAGGCGGTGAGCTAGCAGAATCGTCAGTACTCAGGGCAAAATATTTAAAGCAACAAATTCGCCCATCTTTACGTTCTGAGTTCAAATTTCGCCGAGGTCAAATTTGCGTTTCATCCTTTCGGATTCGATAAAATAAGTACCAGTTGAACACTGGGGTCAATGTAATCGACTAGTCCTTTCCTCAAAATTTCAGACCTTGTGCCTTTGCTAGAAAGGGTTATCATTATTATTATCATTATTCCGCCGAGGTCGACTTTATCCTTCATTCTTTCGGGCTCGATAAAATAAGTACCAGCTAAACACTGGGATCGATATAATTGATTTATCCCCTCCCCCAATTTTCTGGCTTTGTGCCAAAATTTCAAACCATTATTATTATTATTATTATTATTATTATTATTATTATTATTATTATTATTATTATTATCATTATTATTATTATTATTATTATTATTAAAGAGGCGAGGTGGCAGAACCGTTAGCACGCCGGGTGAAATGCTTAGCGGTATTTCATCTGCCGCTTCGTTCTGAGTTCAAGTTCCGCCATCCTTTTCCTTCCACCCTTTCGGGGTCGATAAATTAAGTACCATTTGAGTACTGGGGTCGGTGTGATTGACTGACATCCTCCCCACAAAATCCAGGCCGTGTGCAAATGGTAGAAAAGATTATCATTATTATTATTATTGTTATTGTTGTTGTTGTTATTATTATTATTATTATTATTATTATTATTATTGCTGTTGTTGTTCTTATTACTGTCGACTAAGTTTGATGTACAGAGGAAAACGCTTCAAGTTTCAGATAAATATTTTACTTTCAGTTGCTTTATGTTGTTTCCTTTTATTGTTTCACTGATTTTGCAAGATGAGAACTTCTTTATAGTCCTTTGGGGGAAATAAGTTTGAACTTTGTCGTCATTTCTCAGTAAAAGAAAACCAAATTCTTAGAAATGATAGCGGAAGAAGGTGTAAAACTTCTTTTGTGAGAATGGGCCACCCAACCTTATTGTGGGGGAGTGAAATAAAACATAGCATCACATAATGGCAATAACATAGCAGAGATGGCGGCGGTGAGCTGGCAGAATCGTTAGCACAGCGGACGAAATGCTTAGCAGTATTTCGTCTGCCGTTACGTTCTGAGTTCAAATTCCGACGAGGTCGACTTTGCATTTCATCCTTTCGGAGTCGATAAATTAAGTACCAGTTACGCACTGGGGTCGATGTTATCGACTTAATCTCTTTGATGTCTTTGTTTGTCCTCTCTATGTTTAGCCCCTTGTGGGCAATAAAGAAATAAGAATCGTTAGCATGTCTAGGGCGGCGAGCTGGCAGAATCGTTAACAGGCCGGTCGAAATGTTTATCGGTATTTCGTCTGCCGTTACGTTCTGAGTTCAAATTCCGTCGAGGTGTACTTTGTCTTTTATCCTTTCGGTGTGGATAAAATACGAACCTGTTGAGCACTAGGGTCGATGTAATCGACTCAACGTCTTCCCACAAAATTCCCGGCTTTGTACTAATATCAGAAACCAATAATATAACAGAGACAAGGAGGCGAGCTGGCAGAATTGTTAACACACCGGGCAAAATGCTTAGCGACAATTCGTCCGTCTTTACGTTCTGAGTTCAAATTCCGTCGAGTTCGACTTCGATTTTTATCCTTTCGGTGTGAATAAAATAAGAATCAGTAGAGCACTGGGATCGATGTAATCGACTTACCCCTTCTTTCGAACTTGCTGGCCTTGTGTGCCAAAATTTGAAACCAATAACATAATGGAGATAACAACAACAACAGTGATAACTGCAGCAACTACGACTGGAGTAATAACAGTGTCTGCGAATGTAGTACGAGCGACAAACACAGAAACAGTAACTGAAAGAAAAACGTCAAAAGATGCATAAGTAACAACAACAACAACAGCAAGGAAAAGAACAACAATAATGTACACTTAACAAGATTGTTGCAAATTTTGGTGTATCAATTTTAAGGCCAGTGTTAGTAAATTACATTGACCTTGGTATTTTTCTGGTACTTTACTCTGTCGACCTCGAAAGGCTGAAAAACAAATCTGACTTGAACTCGGTGAGATTTGATCTCAGAACGTACAATGCCAGAAAAAACGCCGCTAAGCATTCTTGCCCGACGCGCTGACGGTTCTACCGCAATCAGATTGATAAGAGCAGCAACAACGATGACAATAGCAATCTCGCCAAAAGCATCAATGTTACCAACAACGAAAATAATATCAATGAAGAAAACAGCAAAAAGGAGGAGGAGGAGCAAGAAGCTGAGGAGAAGGAAGAGGAGAGGGAAAAGGAGGAGGAGAAGGAGGAGGAGGAAGATGAGGAAGAAAAGGTGTCCTCCCCTCCTCATCCTCCTTATCATCAGCAGCACCAGCTAGATTTACGATTCTGTTTCTATTCTTAGTATATCGGTCTTCAATATTTGTTTTCCAGTATCCATAATATTAACACAGTATGAAGGTTGCCATCTCCAGTATCTCAAAACTCACATTTTATATTCTGTTGTCTGAATGTTAAATCATCCTCCTGGATATGACGTTAGTCTGATGCAAATTACATTCACAGAATCTTTCGCATCTGTTCTGGAATTTTCGTTTTAACTGAGGTGCATGGACATACTTGACCTGTAGTACAAGCAGACGTCTGATATGAACTCAGACCAATTGACAATATTTTTCTCCATTCAGCCATTTCAAATACATTCTTTTCCCTACTAATCCTCACCAGTTTTATTGATAATTGAACAATTATTATGTATTAGAACGTTTTTGTTTTTGGAGAAAATAATAATTTTCTAATACGAGGTGACTCTGGCATAACATGTTATGAGATATTGAACATTGTGACTTCCATGCATTTCTCAAGATCAGAATCGAAGTAATTGAAATCATTTCAATCTAGAATTGAAACTAAGTTTGCCGAAAACATGACCCTATACTACAAACACTCGAACATGAATAAATAAGGGCCAAAGATTTAAACATAAATGTAAGTTTAATCCACTTTCGTGTTTAAATCTTTGTCCCTTATTATTTCCTTTATAATATACAAGATATTTCAAACTGAAGAGCTATGGGATTATGGATGCTTATTGAGAGTTGGGAAGTGGCCTACTGCTATGGCTGCCAAAGCATGGCCGTACACGCGTAGGTCTTCGAAAACATAACGTATATAGATCAATTCACCAGAGACACTTAACGCCTCCCTGAAGACCTCCCTTAACTAATGCAGGATCGAGATAGATGGTGTGTGCGGGTAAAAAATGTCCGAGCAAGCTCGACTTGATGATGAGCAGTGGACGCAGGTACGTTTTCGATGTAAAAGAAATGCAATGGTTGAATGGTTATGTGTAAGTTTATTAACGAGTACACGAGTTCATAACCTACAGAAGCAAAATCATTTAATTCTGCTTGACTCAGATCATATTTGGAGAATACACTTTATACTTGTTGGAAAGTTATTCGTGGGAAATTAATATCTTGCCAAAGTAGGGGTCTCTTTTTCATTGACTTAACTCAGGGGTTCTTAACCATTTTTTAAAAAATCTATGAAGCCCTTTGATTACCATTTCATTCTGGTGGATCCCCATAGCAACTCGATGTTTCAAAACTAGTTTTATAGATAGATACTTCTTTCAAAAATTCTATTTTCTAAGAATTAACTAGAAATATAACATAATTGTATTTTTCTTCAGTTTTAATTAATACCTCTGAAATTTTTGAATAACTCATCATAGATTGTTAATTCTTTAAAAGAAAAATCGGATCTTTTTTAAAACGGGGGCCACATTTTTCATTAACGAAACACTTTGAAACTTGGAACACTGGTAGAATGTGTCATATAAAACATCCTTTTCTCTTAGTCTTCTTTAAAAAAAAAGAAATCCATAAATTATTCCATGTTAAAGTTGTCGTATTTCTGTAATTTCAACCAATCACTGACGTCCATTCAGCCGATATACATTAAGTGCCGACTACATAAACAAACGATTCTGAAACAATTAATCCTAACCCTAACCCTAACTCTAACCCTAACCCTAACCCTAGGGTTAGGGTTAGGGTTAGG
>NC_068982.1:127133752-127136728 GCF_001194135.2 Octopus bimaculoides
ATATATATATATATATATATAACGATATCTCAAATAAAAATATCACGTATAGAAGCAGTGAGAAATGAGTATCTGTGACGTTCACGCTTTTACCCTTAGCATTAAGGATTTAAAGTGGTTGTTGTTATTGTTGTTTTGTTCCAAGTTGCCCTCGATCGACCTCGAGAATGATTACAGAGTGCCAAAAGTCAGTGATATTTCTTTGTACAAATAGAAACCTTATTGGGGGATTTGTAATACTTGAAGCAAGTAAACAGTAATGCGCTCAAATCCCTTATCAACTCGATTACTTTGCACCATGTTGCAATTCATAAACGTTTAAAAAGACTTCACCCTTTTGGCAGATTGACAGATTCACGATCAATACTATGAAATGGTTTGCGCTTATCGGACCAACCACAGAAACTAACCGAATTTTTCAGTTACTAAATCTTTTATAGATAAAAATATATAATGCAAAATGGTCACCAGGTAAATTTAAAGAGATTTCTTATGCATTCTTCGCAAACAGCAGCATTATTTTGCTCATATCTAGAATGTCATTCAGTGTCAATAACCACCTCCTACTTTGATAGGAAGATCAACTATAGTTTATTGTTATCAATAGAATTTTAACAATTCAAATGTGTGTATATATATAACTATAGGTTGATAAGCAACATACACACACACACACGCGCGCGCATATATATATATCAAAATAAGCACCGTAAGGTTAAGGCACCGTAACGGCTGGTTATCATCTGCGCAGGAGTGAATTTGTAAGCAAGAATCGAGGTAGGTTGAAAAGAGGCCTGTCAGTGGTTTTGATGGAAAAATCTGTTAGGATACTTCCGATCAAAAATAATAGAGATAGGCAGAACCCATAAGTAAATAACTTAGCAAGCTGTGTGTAATTAGTGGTAAAGTTAACATAACAGAATTTTAAATGATAAAACTTTGACTCTTCAAAAAAAATAAACATATTTTAAGTCAAACATAAAAGTTCTTGTTTACTTTATGCATTGTAAATATCAGTCTAGCCAAAAAACAGCGCCAGCATTGTATTATGTTCTGTTATTCTTCTATTCATTTACTTGTTTCTGTCATTTTACTGCAGCCATGCTGGAGCACTGCCTTAAAGGGTTTTAGTCGAAGAAATCAACCCCAAGACTTAGTAGCAGACACTTGCCCAAGTTGCCATGTAGTGGACTGAACCCGGAACCATGTGGTTGGAAAGAGGTAACTTCGTACAACACAGCCACGCCTGCAGTAGATATGTGAACTACTTCTACGTTGATTGAAAAAATGCCGACCAGCTTTATCGGGTTCTCATCAGCATTTTCACCTATCGCGGGAGTCTTGAAACATATCACCCGCGATAGTCGAGGGTATACCGTATACATAATGTATGTATGTTTGTGTCTGTGTATGTATAAATGTATGTATATATATGACGTACATATATGATGTGTATGTATATATATATATATATATATATACGCACACACACATTCGTATATACATATCTGTCTATCTGTCTATTATCTATCTACTTATCTTTCTCTCTCCCTAAATACTTCCCTCCCTCCCTCTCTACCTACCTACCTACCTACCTACATACATACATACATATGTACATAAATACATTGCCTAAATACCAATCTTGAGAAATTAAGTTTCTCAAAACCCGAAAGGGGAAAGCGAATTCGAAGACTACAGATCCAATCCATCACTGGAACTGTAAAAATCTGTAAAACTTTCCAGAAGTTTATCATTTAAATATATATGAGCATGTCTAGATATGCAACTATATGCATGAGAATACATACATAAAGAAAAACATACAAATCTGCATATATGCATCCATTCGATAACCAGTAATAAAGTCACAAATTTTGGCTAGGAGAAAAAGTCATAAGAAAAACAGTGAAAATTAATTTATGGTTGCCGGTAATAAAGTCACAGGAAAAAAGTCACAATTACTTTATGGGATCCGGACAAAACTCCACTGAGACAAAATCCCCCGGACAAAACCCCAGTAACTTTTTTCCTGTGACTTTTTAACCCGGATTCATACATACATACATACATACATACATACATACATTCATACATACAAAAATAATCTGTTGTTGATGTTAAATTTCCAATAAAGGAGCCTTGAATCTAGGTTAGAAACCGGTTCTTTCTCTATTGATAAGAAATCTTGAATTAAAACTGAACAATGACATACATACATACATACAAAGGAGCCTTGGATCTTTGTTAGAAACCGGCTCTTTCTCTATTGGCAAGAAATCTTGAAATGAAACTGAATGATAATGTACATACATTAATGCGCGCGCGTGAATGCGTGCGTGCGTGCGTGAATGCGGCTGTCTCTCGAATTCGAGGATGATTAGGTGATATGTATCATGCTTTCGCTAAATGTCTTAATGCCTATGAAGTCGCGAGGAAACAAATACCGTCTCACAATTAATAAAACTTGTTCAAATCCACCAGGCACCAGTATTTATTTGTTCTCGAGATAAAACAACAGCGACAATACAAACAGAAAAGGGACAGAGATTGATATATGAATACTTCAATACTATTAAACGTCATTTTAACAAGAAACATTAAGTAATTTGTCCATTTGCGAGAGACACTGTGTCCAAATAGAGCATCGGGCCAGTAAGCTGAATGATATAGTCCTAGCAATATTTATCCTTCATCTTGTCTCACTTCCCTTCTATTTCACTATGGTTTATTTCACCTAAACTATCCCTTCTATTTCACTATCTTCCTCCGCTTCCTCCTTCCCAGAAATTCAGAGGATTATAGAAATTCCACACGACACACGAACTCACGCAAATATGGCCCATTTGTTTTGATTTCAAGTATTTTCTGCGAAATACTCTCGTCACGAAAGAAATGGCTCTCGGTCTCTTGACGACAGAAGTAAATGTTTATTTGAGAATAGCCTGCCAAGGATAACGACCTCCACCTCTGTCT
>NC_068982.1:127137699-127141075 GCF_001194135.2 Octopus bimaculoides
GGATGGATTATGTATAAATTATGTCAATTCGTTTCTGTATAGATTTAAACAAACAATCTCTTACAGTGTAATGAAATGTTCATTTTATGGTTAATGTAAATCAATTATGACCTCAAGAGATGAAGTAAAAGTTTTTGTAGTTATTACGTCATAGGCGGACATGTCGAATATAAACAGTTTTGTCCAATATTCTACGCGATCTTATCCGGTTTGCTCAGTAATAATATAGAAGAAGATGTGTTAGCATTTTGCAAAATGTTAACGTCCTGCACCTAAATAATTGTAAGGTTGTATTTGTTTTTGTTTGTTTTAATTATTCTTATATTCGGTTATTCGTCACCGACATCCTATATCCTATACAGTTACATCGTCCTATTATTACTGCTCACACAGTATAAATCAGTTGCATGAGACATACCAAGAAGACAGGTATGTATGTATGTATGTATGTATGTATGCAGAATTCAAGTAAAATGAGAGGAGTACTTACGTCTTCTTAGATTACTAGTGCTGTTTTCGTCTGTGTTAGTTTCTGCTGTAATCTTGTAAGCGAAATTCCACGCGATATAAGGTATATTTTCAAAATCCAGTCTGAGTAACGCTACTTTGGGATGTAAGAAGCGTTACTCTTATTTATAATGGAAGAAATAAACCAGTTACTGATTTAGACTAGAGGAGTCGGCTTGAATATAGAAGCGAACGTTCAAAAATATATTTTAAAAGGCCCTCTACGCCTGATGTTGACGGCTCCATGTATGTATATGCATGTATGTATGTCACTTCTATTTTTTAAATTATATTTGGTATCGGAAGTCACACAAATAAAAGAACTGGACGCCATTGCATAGTGCCAAGGACTCCAAATTTGCCATCAAGATGTAGGACAAGGTACTGCAATAGCCTGGGCTTCAGAGTTCCACAGCTCTTCAATATCCCCCCGAAGGACCTGAGAGACCTGCATGGGGTGAATGTAGGTCTCTTCAAAATAAAGCTGGACCTCTTCCTGTCAAATGTCCCAGATGAACCAGCTTCGCGGCAGGAGGTGCAGATGAGGGCAGCTGCATCAAACTCTCACACGCACCAAATGTCAATTCCTGAAGTAAAATTCGTCTGTTGCGTTCTTGTTCCATTTTTTTATTTACACACACACACACACACACACACACACACACAAACACATAAGATCCCAGGATCATGGTGTAGGAAGCTAGTAAGCTTCGAGCAGTCCTGTAGAAGGCATAAAAAAACTTTCAGGAACAATAATGGTTTATGACGTAGAAGGTTGTAAATATTTTCCATATCGAAGTTCGATTTGGATATATATATATATATATATACTGTATAGATATAAAGGGTGCGGTGAATATATTGTCGTCTAATTTATGCAAAGATGAAAATAACTGACATCGCATTTTATCTTGAATTACTAAAAAATATATTTATTCAATAAAATCGCTATTGGCTTCAACTACGGCCTCCAAACGACTTCGGAATCTCCTGCAACTCTTCTAGACTGTCTCCTTGTTTAAGTTGATGAATGCTGCATAATCCTTGCATTCAGTTCATCTTTGGTGTTACAAGGAGTTTTGTTGGTCTCTCGCTCAACTGCGCCCCACACAAAATAATCAAGGGGTTGCAGTCTGGGGAGGTAAGTAGCCAGATGTTAGTGGTTATGTGGTCGCAGAAATTGTCAGACAGCCATGACTGGGTTCTCCTGGTTATGCGGCATGAGTCGTGTTGCCAGAGATAGGGTCTTCCAGCAGCCACCCTCTTGATCCAGGGCAGCACTACCTCCTCCAGGCACTTGGTGAAGGCCTCCGTGTTGAGTCTGAGGCCGTGCGGGAAGGTGAATAGAGGCATAATGTCACCATCACTAGTGATCACTCCATGATATTGAATGGATGTTTCATTTTTTCACTCTCGGCACATATTTTAGGGGACACGACAAGCCAACGGTTATTCTGTGTGTTCACCATCAGTTCGTATTGGAGCTTCCGGCGCGAATGCCAAGCAGTACAGCATGTCGTTTCCAAATCTTTGGTAGAGTGAATTGCGTCATGGTGGTGTTTTTTCTCACAGGCGGTGCCCAACTGACCCTACTATAGTAGTCGACAAAATCAAAAACAAACAATATGCATGTGCGAAAATAAAAATATAAAATGGCGACAATTTACCCACCACAGCCTCTACGCGCGCGTGTGTGTGTGTGTGTGTGTGTGTATATATATATATATATATATATAATCCGAAAAGTAAAGTATTAAATATCCAATACAGCTGATATTACCAGCTGATTTTGTGTAAATAATATAATGGAATGTTAGGTAACAATCCGATTATATATAACTTTACGCTCATCAGAGTTAGCTGATATGGAAGGGAACATAGCGACTGCTCTCTATTGTCGGCCTAAGATTTATGTCCTTTGTTTGGGTATGCTGTGAAGCCGGCAATAGTTATCTTGAAGTGGGAAGGTGTGTATTATTAATATGGTGCTCCTATGGGGATGGTGTGTGATATGTGTAGTGCTGTCATATGCATAATTTTATCCGGAGATGTAGGTATATATAGCTGTGTTCGTTAGCCGACAATAGAGAGCAGTCGCCATATTCCCTTCCCTTCCATATCGGTTAACTCTGATGAGCGTAAAGTTTATATAATCGGATTGTTACCTAACATTGCATTGTATTCTTTGCGCAAAACCGATTGGTAAGATCAGCCGAGATGGATATTTAATACTATAATTTTCGGATAATATACCCACTCTACTGACAGATATACGAGTGCATCTTTTCCCTGACTTATGGTCTCTTAGACGACTCACGTACGTACACACACACACACACACACACATACATACATATACTGTTGTGTCGACGCCCGAAGCGAAGAAGTAGGATCGCCTAAGACATATAGAGGTAGTCTAGCCGTGGTAGACGAGTTGAGCAGCTGCCGAGTAGCAGTCGAGTAGCGGTTGAGTAGAGATCATCCGAAGGTGCTAGATAGCAGTAGCTTGAGACATA
This sequence comes from Octopus bimaculoides, assembly GCF_001194135.2. Taxonomy (NCBI): domain Eukaryota; kingdom Metazoa; phylum Mollusca; class Cephalopoda; order Octopoda; family Octopodidae; genus Octopus; species Octopus bimaculoides. The sequence goes on from NC_068982.1 coordinate 127,140,723, forward strand.
ACATATACATACATGCATACATATACATACACACACACACATGTATGTATGTATGTATGTATGTATGTATGTATGTCAGGTCGCTCTTATAAGTATTCCTGAGCGCTACTGGTAACATGTAATCCAGTACAACCTGTCTCATGGTCGGATCGTCGGCGACTAAACTGGCAACCCCACCAAGCTCGCTTGGTGAGGAGGGTGATTGTTGGCATCCTGCGGGATGAAAAATAAGACTCGTCGAGAGGACGTAAGAACTACTGTGTAGTACCGTCCACCCAACAATGTTTGTTTCTGTGTGTGTGTTTAAATTCTGTGTGCGCGTGTTGTTGTGCTGTGCTATGTGTGTGTATATT
>NC_068982.1:127145401-127159361 GCF_001194135.2 Octopus bimaculoides
AGAAGCGTTTCCTTAGAATCAGATACCAGCGGGCAAGGATCGAGAGGCCTGAACATTTGTCATCTGTGCTGTAGACCTTGTCGCTCAGCAGCCGGACTTCAAAGTCACTTGAGGGCTCACCAACGGAGTGATTGTACTGCGTGATATGTGTGGATTGTTGATGGGATGGCTATCGTCTGTCAAGATGGAGCAGTCGTCATGTATGTATGTATGTATGTATGTATGTGTGTGTGTGTGTATGTCTTTGTGTCGGTGTTTTTCCCTCGCCACCGCTTACCAATCGTTGCTGGAGACCGTCAGAATAAGTCCTGGGGGTGATTTGACCGCAGTCAAATGACAAGTTAAAAATATAAGATAAAATAAGTACATACACACATAGGCATACACAAACATAAACAAAAGTATTTATAAATGGACACCCGCAAACTAAACGGTCTACTAACGTCTCTGAAATACTTATGTAGTAAACGTATCGTATCTCAGTCAACGACCTGTCAGTATTTCAACAAACTTCAGACGCAGTGAAATGCCATTAACTGTTGTCTATGTAATGTTGTCCTTGTAATTGTTGACAAAACCTTAGAAAGATAGTAATGATAATCAATAGGAGTCCAACTTTAAGTTTTTATCGTATTCCTTTGAACATGTCATTTGAAGCTATGAATGATTTTACAGAAAACTGTATGGTCTGTCTGTCTGTATGTATGTATTTCTATCTGATTTCAGACAGGAATTTATTTTCTCTTTATTTGTTTGAAACCATTACATTGGAAGTATTGCATCATCATTTTGGGAGTAGAAGTGTAAAAGTTGGTCAGTATAATAGTTGTTGTTGCTGTTGTTGTTGAAGTTGATAGATTTTTGAAACATAGTACATTTTTTTCAAGGAAATTTTCCTCAACTTTGACCCGATTGCTAATAAAATATCTGAATAATTTTTGGCTTATCAATCAAATTATTTTCTTTACTAGATTCCAAGTCAATTTTTATCTTCAATTTTCAAAAGATGATGTCTAAAGTGGGGCAAAATGAGTAATAATTGATTTAAATAATTTCTTCTAAACTGCATCATGCATAAATTTATCAAGAGGAAAGCCACTCCAGCAAATTGTGAAAAAGCTACAGAGAATGTTTTAAATAAAGTTTTTAGATTTAGTCGACTTTTGTTAATTTCATATCATGTATTAGTTTTTTGATGATCGTATATTTGACCCAGATATTTAAAATTTTTGTTACATTGCTGAAAATTCTGATGTCTAAGGACGGATATTGATGTGTATGAGTCTTTTTTCAAATGTAATTCGGGAGAATTGAAGAGGAAAATTTACCTCACTTTGTCTTACTGATTTTGCATCACCTAAATTTGTCATTTATATGCTCAAAGAGACCGGCGATAATTCTCTGAAATTTGCGTTCTGAATATGTTATAGTGTTTTAATGCATTTAAGAAGGTCATTTGCTTAGCTGATACAGTTTTTGTGAGATAGTGAATATTTGTAAAAAAATACTCTTTTCTCAGAGTTAAAGATGCAGTAAATATTACTCTTTGTGCATCGCCCTCTTACATACCTACCTACATACACACACGTACGCGCGCGCGCACACACATACACACACACACACACACACACACACACACACACACTCACACACACACACACGCACACACACACGTCAGTTTATATGAATGTATATTCTGCTTCCCAGGGACAAAACAATGTGGTATGTATGTATGTATGTATGTATGTATGTATATATGTATGTATGTATGTATGTATGTATGTATGTATGCATGCAAGTATGTACGTGAGTGTGTGCGTATAAGTGTGTGTGTATGTGTGTGTGTATGTGTGTGTGTATGTGTGTGTATGTGCGATATTTATAAACATGCGCACATATGTATAATAATAACAACGTGTTATTATTACGTAATCACAATCACGTGTTTTGACTATTTCGTCTAAAGAGAAAAAATATTTGTTGTCTAACCTCAGGTCAGTTCTGTTGGAACGGACCGATGATCAAACAACACTCCAGCTGCGACGTCCATCACTTTTCTTTCTCAGACTCAGTTTTTCTAGGATCACATGTTCAGTGTGTTCCTTTTCCTTTTTAAGACGGTACAGTGTGATCTGAAGGAAACTTGGTTGTTATTTCTAGCAGATCAACCGACCACATAGTTATGGCCGTATTTTTTGCTTCTAGTGTCATTACTTAAAGTTTTTATTGTGTTCCATGATATTCAGAAAGATATTCTAATACCCAATCTATTATCTTTTACTTGCCTCAGTCTTTGGACTGCGGCCATGTTGTGGCTTTGATGGATTTATAGTCGAACAAATCGACCCCGATGCTTATTTTTAAACCGGGTAATTATTTTATGTTACTGTTTGTCGAACCGCTAAGTTACGGGGACACACGAACTAACACTGGTTGTCAAGCGGTTGGTGAGGACAAACACAATCATATACATTTTACATACATAAATTTACACACACACACACACACACACACACACACACACACACAAGTTTCCGTCAACCAAATACACTCACACGCATTTGGTCGGCCCAACACTTGCCCAAGTATCGCGCATTGGGTGGGGGGGCGAACCCAAGACCACATGGTTGGGAAGAAGCAAGCTTCTTACCACACACCCACGCTTGCGCCTATTTCAAACGAATATAAATTTAATTTTGTTTCCTTGCTTTTATATATTTCTCTCAGATTATAATTTGATCAATCATCGCAGTAATACACATTATCAATGAACACATTTCTCTGGCTGGCGTATGTAACTTCAGAAACGTTGCACAGGTTTATTCACGCCAGTGTATGTTTATATACTTATTGTATACTTTCTCACTGTCTGCCATTTTCAACCATAGTTCACAAATCTTTTATATCTTTATTGTCTCAGCTCTTTCATAAATATTTCCGCCTCCGTAACACTCTTCCTCATTATTCCATCTGGATGTTTTTTATTCCTGATTTTTCTTTTAGAACATCAAAATGAATTTATTTGAAGCAGACTTTTTTCGTCGGCATTTAGCTTCGATCAAAGACATTTGTGCGATTAGTCGGCTAAAGAAATACAGAAACAAAAACAAAAAACGAATTAAAAAAAAAAAAATTATACTGCTGACTTCATTTCATAAACTACAACAACAATATCAGCAATAACAATAACAAAACATTTTATTACAGAGAAAACACTGGAACCCGTGGCAGGACCGTTTTAAGGTATTACTAGTTCTCGAGCAAAGCAATAGTCCAGGGCCTATATGATTTTATTTTTACCAGAGCATTGTTGAAAAATTGCAAATGAAGTTGTAGACTATGTATTTTCTTTTCTTTCTTTTACTTGTTTCAGTCATTTGACTGCGGCCATGCTGGAGCACCGCCTTTAGTCGAGCAAATCGACCCCAGGACTTATTCTTTGGAAGCCTAGTACTTATTCTATCGGTATCTTTTTGCCGAACCGCTAAGTTACGGGGACGTAAACACACCAGCATCGGTTGTCAAGCGATGATGGGGGGGGGGGAACAAACGCAGACACACAAACACACATACATATATATATATATATATATATACATATATATACGACGGGTTTCTTTCAGTTTTCGTCTACCAAATCCACTCACAAGGCTTTGGTCAGCCCGAGGCTATAGTAGAAGACACTTGCCCAAGGTGCCACGCAGTGGGACTGAACCCGGAACCATTTGTGGAACATCTTTCTTTTTTATCTTTTACTTGTTTCATTGATTGACTTGCGGCCAGGGGGCTGTGTGTGTATGTGTGTGTATGTGTGTGTGTGTGTGTGTGCGTGTACGTACTGTGCGTGTTTGTATTGAGTATGCGTTTGTGTGTGTGTGTATATGTGCTTTATGTAGTTTTCGTGTGTGTGTGCTATATTTGTTGTGGCGAAGTGTGTGCGTGTGTGTGTACGTGTGCATGCGTATGTGTATGTTATTTTTCTGTGTTGTGTGTGCATATGTTTGGGCGTATTTTGTGAGTGTTTTATTTGTATTGTTTGTGCAGTGTGTGTGTATACGTGTAGGTGTACATTATTTACATTTGACGGATATTTGTCCTCATCTAAGACCAGTCAAAAACCACCACACACATACACAAGCACATATATATAAACACACACATATATAGAACCGTGCACACGCACACACACACAAACAAACACACTCACACATCATCAGGTGTCTTGGGGAAATTTCGAACCTGGGTTCTCATTCCTAAGGTACTTTTCGATGTTGTTGTTGTTATTATAATAATAATAATAATAATAATAATAATAATAATAATTATTATTATTATTCAGGTCACTGCTTGGAATCGAACTCGGAATCTTGGGGTTAGTAGCCTGCGCTCTTAACCATTATGGAGCCCGCGCTCTTAACCATTGTGGAGTGAATTTTAGGGCTTATAAATCTAATATTTTCCAATCCTTCCTTAATACCGGTTCCCATATACTACTCATATCTGCACTCGGTGTGCTTAGGAGGTTGTTGTGTCCTAGCATGTGTGCTGCTTCTTTTAGTTTTTGTATTTTCCAGTGGTGAGCTCTGTCTATTATTTTAACTTCATCCCACAGGCGGAGGTGGTCACCATTTTTCCATACATGATCAGCTATACCCGATTTATCAATGTCTCCTCGTGTCACCGGTTTTACGATGTTCGTCTACCCTTATTTTGAAGGGGCGGCATGTTTCACCTTTGTATGGTCTACCACAGCTGCATGGGATGGAGTACATTCAGTCTTTGGTCATATTCTCTTCTATTGGTGGTTTTACTCGAAGGAGATATTTACGAAGTGTTGTATTACTCTTGAATACTGACCTGATGTCATATGGGCCGCACATCTTTTGTATCTTTTTGGAGAGGCCTTTCACATAGGGTAGACAGACTGTGGACAGTTTATTGGTTTCATTCTCTCTTTTCTTCATAATTGGAGTGGATAGTATGTTTTTGGGGTAGTTGTTGCTTAATAGATTGTTATTGAGCTTGATCATTTCTTCGTGGTGTGTACTACCATCGCTACTTATATTCGTTGCACGATGTTTTAGGCACTGAGCAATCCTTCTCTTTACACTGTACGGATGGTGGGAATTGAATTTGAGATATCGTCCAGTGAAGGTCGGCTTGCGGTATACGGATGTCCTAAATCCATACGTTGTGTTAACAACAAACAAAATGAGGACAAATATCCGTCAAATGTAAATAATGTACATAATTCCTCAGGGTGATGTGTGTTATTGTGTGCGTGTACGTGCTTATGTGTGTGTACGCGTATGTGTGTGTGTCTGTGAGTGTTTGTTGTGATTGTTGGAATTGTATTGCGTATATATGGGTGTTTTTTCTTTGAGTATGTGTGTTTTTTTCACTGGGGAATGGGCGTATTGTGTTTGTGTGTATGTACGTATGTATGTATATATGCGTGGGTATGTGGTTGGGTTGGGCTGTATTTGTGTGTTTGTGTGTGTATATATATGTGTGTGTGGGTGTGTTTGTGTGAGTGTGTCTTGTAATTGTCAGGGCGGTGTGTGTATGTGTGTGCATGTAAGTGTTTATGCATGTGTGTATATATATGTGTGTGTGTATGTGTGTCTGTGAGTGCTTGTTGTGGTTGCTAGAATCGTATTGCATGTATATATGTGTGTGTTTTTTCTTGGAATGCCTATGTGTCTGTGATCAAGAGTGGGGATATTGTGTTCGTGCGTGTGTGTGTGGGGTTGCATTGTATTTGTGTGTGTGTTTGTACATCTGTGTGTGTTTGTTGTAGATTTGTAGCTGAGGGGTAGGGGTATTGTGTTTATCTGTCGGCGGTCCGAGTATATTTTTTTGAGATGTTAGAGTATGTTGAGCTGTGGTCTTTAGTTTTGAATAAAGATATTTTCCTTATTTATCCGTGTTTGGTCAGTGGTGCTGTCTGGGCAATAGTACAGAGGAAAAACTAGGAATTTGGGGGACTTATTTTGTACACAGAGATCTAAGTGGCCACTAAGTGGAATCTGTCTTGTGGTGAGATCCCTCAATTATACATACATACATACATACACACACACACACACACACACACACACACACACACACACACACACACACACACACACACACACACACACACACACACACACACACATGTATATAACCTAATATCACCTAATCAGAATGATTAAATCCATTTCTTTCCAATTGCTCTTAAAGCAGTTTTCTGTTCGCATTTGTGTGGCCCTTTTCATTTGCCGAACTTAACCGTCATGTACCCGATACAATGCTGCTCTACAAACCTTTTGTCGTGGTGGTTATTACTGCTACTGCTGTCACGATTCTTGGCTGCTGCAGTGATGGTGGTGCTGCTGCGGACTGCACACTAGCGTAACACATAGGTCAGAAGCGATGTCTTAAGTAGAGAGTTCTGATCCATAAGACAAGTCTTGTACTCCGAGCATCTAAAATGTAAAATAAAATTAAAAGAAAGCGATTGCATTGAATGATTCATTCCTATTTCACCTCATCATTTCTAATACACAAGCACTTTAAAAAGAGGCGTATGCTTTATGGAGAGAAAATTAACGAAATAAGGAAATATTTCAATACGACCACACTCGGGAAAGTACGAAAATTACTAATAAGAACAAGATCCCAAAATTTAAAATAGAAAATTTGTAGAAAAAATACACACTAGAAAAAATACAAACTAGAAAAAAGCAACCTTCTAAAAATAGAAATGACAATCTACCATAAACCAACAAAAGCCTTAAAACAAAATTCAGTAAATTCAAAACATACAACTCCATAAAAGAAAGTAACACAAAACAGAGACGCCCACACCCAGTGACACTTACAATAAATCGGTTCTCAAAATAGAATTCCACATAAAACAAACAAGAAGACAGACACATGAAAAATAAAGAAACTTCATAAAAAGAATAAAGCAACATAAGAGAGCACAACAAAATCGATGGAAATACATCAATGTAAACACCTTCTCAAGTTACACATGGACAAGCAGCTCTACGAATGAATAAATGCAAGTAAGACAGCTCTGTAAAGGACTCTGTCCACCGAAACACATTTCCTGAGCATCAATAGACTGAATAATCTTATCTATTCAGTAATAGTGGTGATTACAATGAAAACCGGGTTTCATATTACATTCACGTGAGTCCCTTCCCAAATATAACAAAAATATGTTGAAAATTAAGGACTAATTATTTAGCAAAATGCAAAAGTAGAGATCCAACACGAAAATGAATCAAATGTACTTAGATAATATATAATCATTACATTCTTTTTCTGAGGTGATTTGCTTAAGCTTTCTCTTTGCTTTTCGAGCGTCTTCTATTATATTCATTGCAAAATGGAAAACAACCATATTACTGCTACATGACAGAGAAGAGAATTAAATTTAACATTATACTCACAAGAAGAGTAATATTCCAGGAAGACAGGTTATCATCACTATTTTTCCGTTTATCTCTGACTCTACTGATGTATCTGTCCAGTGAAACCACAAACGGATTAAATGTTTATAAAATATTCACAACCTACTGCATATAAAATACTTTAAATTATTTGCTAAGAGACAGCAATCAGGTGGAAAATGTACTAAACGTTGTCCATAAATTCAGTCAAGGAATAAAAATAAATATAAGATTAGATAAATATGACAAGGCTACTAATAGGAAAAGCAAATTAACTAAAACTAAAAACATTAACTTAGATACAGACAGGGAAAACAGAAAATTAAGCCAAAAATACTCATACAAACACTTAAGAGTGGATAAAACTAATGAAATACAATACAAAAATGAGGGAGAAAAGTAGAAAAGTCTAGTATACGGGCGTGAGACTAATATTAAAACTAGACTCAATACAAAAAATAAAATAATAGGTATAAGTACATTAAGCATCTCTAGAAATTTTAAATTTTAACATTGGAAGTGAAATTGAAGAAGGTAGAAAAAAAAAACAGGAAACTACCAACGAAGCTCTGAAGTCGCCATTTCGAAGTTGGTATAGACAGAATGTAGCCCCTTCTCCAACACACATGGTTGATAGGGCATGTATGTATGTATGTATGTATGTATGTATGTATGTATGGGCGCAGGCGTGGCTGTGTGGTAAGAAGCTTGCTTTCCAACCACAGGTTCAGTCCCACTTTGTGGCATCTTGAGCAAGTGTCTTCAACTATAACCAATTATATCAGGTCATCCCATAAGTTCTGTCCGATTTTATCTTTTTGTGTACGCATTTGTGTACATTTAAACTAATTGAATATTATTTTACAGAATAATAGAACTAAAAATTCTTTAAAACCCTTTCTAACATGGAAGTATCCAAAGAGCATTTAAGGCACATAATGCTTTATGAGTACAAAAAAAGAAAACTCTGCAGCCAAAGCAACTCGAAACATACACTTAGTTTATGGGAAAAAATGCTTGAATGAAAGAACCTGCAGAAGATGGTTTGCAAAATTCAGAAGTGGAGATTTCAGCCTTGAAGGTGAAGATCGAACAGGACGTCCAGTTGCGTTTGATGATAAGCTCCGTGAGGCATTTCTTGAAGAAAATCCTGCATTATCAGTTGAAGAATTGGCAATAAAGCTTAGTTCAAACCTGATATATCGTACTTGATGTATATACACTGTTGCTAGACCAGTTACAACGGCAGTCATCCTGAAATAACATCTCAGAAATGTTATTTTATGATGAATAACTGGCCTATAAGAGTGGATCTACATTAAGCATGATACATAGACGACTATTTAAAATTAAATTTGCCTCATTTGCGTATATCAGATAATGAAGAAAAAATAAAAATAAAAAACACTCTTTAGCCATTACCCCGCACAACTCGATTAACAAGAACAAGAACCTTTTACGAAAACAATACCAAGACACAAGTGACTATAAATAATGATAATGATGCCAATATCAAATACTGATTATGCAATCATTAACGGCAGCATAAACTGATGATTAGGCAATCAATGAGATGACTGAATATATCATTTCCGGCTGCGAAGTTCTTTCCAATCGTGTTTATACTGACAGACAAGATGGAGTCGACAGTTGTATCTAACGGGAAATATACCGACACTTTGATGTGAAAATGAATAAGAAGTGGTATAAACATGTACGAAACACTATACATGACAACGACCTTGCCATAATCATCTGAGACATGCCCGTTCAAACCGACGTACAGATCAAGGTAATTCGCCCAGATATAATTATTAAGGACAGGAAGGAAAATGTCTGTATTCTGACAGACATCTCGATACCTTCCGGGCAAAATAATAAAGGAATGGAAAGCCTGTTGAACTATTAGGGGCATGAAAGTGAAATAAACAGGATGTAAGCACGGAGGAGAAAAACATACCGATAATTACTGAAACACTAGGTATAATTTAAAAAAAGAAATAAACAAAAACTATAAACTTTCAAAGTAGAAACCATCTCTTGCGCAAAAGAGTTCGCCCTTCGTACTTTTGCATAATCGACAATATAAAGAGCTTGGCATGGCTGTATGGTAAGAAGCTTGCTTCCCAACCACATGGATCAGGGCTCAGTCACTTCGTAGCATCTTGTGCAATTGTCTTCTACTATAGCCTCGGGCCAACCAAGGCCTTGTAGTAGACGGAAGTAAAAGAAGTCCATCGTGTATATATATATATATATATATATATATATATATATGTGTGTGTGTGTGTGTGTGTGTGTGCGTGTGTGTGTGTGTGTGTGTGTGTGTGTGTGTGTGTGTGTGTGTGTGTGTGTGTTTGTGTCTGTGTTTGTCTCCCACCACTCTTGACAGCTGGTGCTAGTGTGTTTACATTCCCGTAACCTAGCGGTTGGACAAAGAGACCGAAAGAATAAGTACCAGGCTTTAAAATAAATAAATACTGGAGTTGATTCATTCGACTAAAAACTCTCGGAGGTGGTGCCCCAGCATGGTCTTAGTCTAATGACTGAAAGAAATAAAAGATAAAAAGTAACTCACAAAACTCACCTTCTATAATAGCCGACGTAACACATAACTACAAAATACAATAATCTCGCAACATTAAACCGTTGCGAGATTATTGTGTATAAATGAAACCCAATCCAGCAAAATAAATACAAATTACATTTCACATATTCTACACAGGCACCAAAATGTACCATAAGCATCAACAATATCCTTTTCTACTCTAGGAACAAGGCCCGAAATTTTTGGGGAAGGGACTAGTCGATTAGATCGACCCCAGTATGCAACTAGTACTAAATTTATCGATCCTGAAAGGATGAAAGGCAAAGTCGACCTCGGTGGAATTTGAACTCAGAACGTAAAGCCAGACGAATGACCGCTAAGCATTTCGCCCGGCGTGCTAACGTTTCTTATTTCTTTATTGCCCACAAGGGGCTAAACATAGAGGGGACAAACAGGACAGACAAAGGGATTAAGTCGATTACATCGACACCAGTTTCTAACTGGTACTTAATTTATCGACCCCGAAAGGATGAAAGGCAAAGTCGACCTCGGCGGAGTTTAAACTCGGAACGTAACGGCAAACGAATTACCGTTAAGCATTTCGCCCGGTGTGCTAACATTTCTGCCAGCTCGCCACCTTAGCAAATAAAATTAATGATATCAAAATTAATTAGAGAAACCCTTGTCAGTTAATGGAGGAGATGGTTTCTTGTCAATAGTAAGGAGCGAACAGCGAACTCTTTATTTTGATGCTGAAATTTAAAACAAATACTGTATGATATTTGTTTATTTGCACATTGGTGCAAATAATTGTCGCTTTCGCTACGAACAATAAACAATCAAATAAACATTGACAACCAATAATAAACAAACAACAGCTATCACAAACAACAGATAAAGATCAATATCTTCACCACCATCAATATTTACAGTTATCATATTTTATTTTTTACTTCTTTTTCAACTTGTTGTCTCTTTCCCTTTTTTGTTACTTCCTTTAGCGTTACGCAAAAAGTTAGACGGGTAGGAACGTACTATCACATCAGTATGTAGATCGAGCTGGCAGAAATGTTAGCACGCCGGGCGAAATGCTTAGCGGTGTTTCGTTCTGAGTTCTGAGTTCAAATTTCGTTCTGAGTTCAAATTCCGCCGAGGTCGATTTTGCCTTTCATCCTTTCGGGGTCGATTTTGCCTTTCATCCTTTCGGGGTCGATTAAATAAGTACCAGTTACGCACTGGAGTCGATATAATCAACTTAATCCGTTTGTCTGTCCTTGTTTGTCCCCTCTGTCTGTAGCCCCTTGCGGGCAGTAAAGAAATAAGAAATGTTAGAACGCCGGGCGAAATGCTTAGCGGTGTTTCGTCTGCCGCTACGTTCTGAGTTCAAATTCCGCCGAGGTCGACTTTGCCTTTCATCCTTTCGGGGGTCGATTAAATAAGTACCAGTTACGCACTGGGGTCGATCTAATCGACTGGCCCCCTCCCCCAAAAGTTCGGGCCTTGTGTCTAGAGCAGAAAAGAATATGTAGATGACTTAAGGCTAGAACCGACAAAATGTTAGCGCACTGAACGAAATGCTTAGCGGCATTTCGTCTGTCTTTACGTTCTAAGTTCAAATTCCGCCAAGGTTGACTTTGCCTTTCATTCTTTCGGGGTCGATAAAATATGTAGCAGTTTGTGTACTATGGTCGATATAATCGACTTACCTGTCCCCAAAATTGCTGGCCTTGTGCCAAAATTTGAAAGTATTATAAAGATAATTTCTTATTTAGGTACAAGACTACAATGTTTGATCAATACTTATTTTTTTCAACCTCGGAAGGATGAAAGACAAAGTCGGCCTCGATAGGATTCGAACCGAGAACGCAGACGTCAAATCTCACTGAAATCAATTTCCATCTTTCACTCTTCTAGAGTTATCTATCAGAATACTTTCCGCTTCCACCATTGCAGCCATTACACTCGCCAGTATCACAGTTATCATCCCAATCAGGACTATTAACATCAACCATCAATGCTATATTATCCTCGCAATTGTTGTCATCATGACAACCATTGTACCCACCCCAACAATCCTCATCCTCTTCATCTTTCTTATTTCTCTCCTCCTACTCCTCATCATCATCGTCGTCGTCGTCATCATCGTCATCATCATCATCATCATCACCATCACCACCACCACCACCACCACCACTACCATCATCATCATCACCACCACCACCACCACCACCACCACCACCATCATCATCATCATCATCATCATTATCATCATTGTCGTCGTCGTCGTCATCATGATCATTATGATTATGATCATGATGATGATCATCATTATCATTATCATCATCATCATCATCATCATCATCATCATCATCATCATCATCATCACCACCATCATAATTCATCATTTCGAAGAAAGCTGTATAAGTTGAGGATAGTCGTACATACAGCAGATTCAGAAACGACACGACAGTAGCAATGCAATCATCGGTGTGATTTAACAATAAATCATAAATGCAATTATGGTGATTAGCAGACAGATTTCGAATAGATTGATTGTTATAATCAACTGATTTCAAGAAGATGCAGGTTTAATCTTGTTTGTTACGTCTCTATTGCAACAGTTTATTTGTTGTTTTTGTCCTTTTTACACTCCAATAATTGCAACTCTTGTAGAAACTGGTTCGCAAATAAATAAATAAGTAAATAAATAAAACAACAGCAACAAGAACGAAACAAATATACAATGTTTAGTTGCTTAGCAATGATGTAATTTGCATATCAAACTTGTCTCAAACATCGGTAGAAACATGTTAATGTCAACTGTGTTCCTCTGATTAGTCTTGGACCAAGTATTGGCAATAATTTCTCTTGTCAACTGTGATTCTTTGAATAATAACCTATGATTACTCTCTCTCTTTCTCTCTCTCTCTCTCGCTCTCTCTCTCTCGCTTTCCCCACACACATACACATACTCTTTCTCCTCCTTTTACTCCTTCCCATTCTCTTCTTGCTCTCCTTCCTCCTCCTCCTCCTCTTCCCCTCTCTCTTTTTCTATCTGTCTATCTGTATATCTCTCTCCCTCTAGAATTGATTACTTTATCCATCTCCCTTTCAGAAGCTGTTAAAGTAATGAAAACCATATTTAGATCTTATTCTCTTTATCATCTTTCATCACCCGCTACCAATTAATTATTTTTTTTTTTCTCTTCTTTCGTCCTTTTCTTCCATGCTACTAATGTTTTATTTCTTGTTTGTTCGGATTTCATCAGCGAATAATCTAAAAATTTAAACAACAACGGGAGGTGAAAGAATAATTAACACTTTAATCCATTCCCACCACTCACAGACCCAAAAGAAAGAAATAGAAATAAACGTGCATACACACACACACACACACACAGACACACACACACACACACACACACATGCATACATAAATATATGTGTGTGTGCATATAAATATATATATATATATATATACATACATATTACAGACAGGCGAGCGCACATTATACGTAAACATATTTTCTTTTTCAGATAATGGCTTTCCTTTTCTGCTTTTTTCTTTCACTTATTCACAACCGGAACTTTTCTCTATCCTATTTGTTTTGCTCTCATTCCCATCCCATTTTAATGGCCAAAATATACATTCGTTTCCGAACCACTGATAAAATATATCATTAGCCCATTCCTTTTGCGTCGTAGACTAATTTCATGATTGCATCAAATGTGTTGAACGGTGGCTGTGAGTAAAAAAAGGCTGGGCCAAAAAAGAAAAAAAAAAAAACCCCAAAAAATACCATAAAAATAACTTTTTAATTTTTCATTGTCGCCAAGAAGAAAATATTTTTGGCGAAATAAACAGATAAAAGCCAGTCGCTTTCCCTCAAAACTCAATGGAACAAAATTTAGGATAAAGGAAATTCATGATGCCTGAACGATCAATTAATTGTGACTTTGACAACAA
>NC_068982.1:127159706-127163561 GCF_001194135.2 Octopus bimaculoides
ACTCTTTTACTCTTTTACTTGTTTCAGTCATTTGACTGTGGCCATGCTGGAGCACCGCCTTTAGTCGAGAAAATCGACCCCAGGACTTATTCTTTGTAAGCCTAGTACTTATTCTATTGACACACCAGCATCGGTTGTCAAGCGATGTTGGGGGGACAAACACAGACACACAAACATATACACACACACATACACACACACACATATATATATGCATATATACGACGGGCTTCTTTCAGTTTCCGTCTACCAAATCCACTCACAAGGCTTTGGTCGGCCCGAAGCTATAGTAGAAGACACTTGACCAAGGTGTCACGCAGTGGGACTGAACCCGGAACCATATGGTTCGTAAGCAAGCTACTTACAACACAGCCACTCCTACGCCTATACAATAAGTTTACACAATATCTAGGAGATAGGAAATTTTTGTACTACGTTCTTATATGTAATGAACAAATTACGTTTTTATATAACATGAAGAAGGAGGAGCTTAGCATGTCACTTATGCTAATGTCAATGTTACATTCTTAATGTATGTGTTTTGTTTATACGCTTACTAGCTGCAGAATTTCGCCCAGAGAATGTCCCTTTAAGACGTCGAGCGTTAGAAAACACTGAATACCCCAAAACCAGGGGAAACGAATCGCTCCCTAAGTTAACGAGAATGATGCATATCCAAATTTCCCTGTTATTTCAGCTCATCTGCACCGCACACCCGAGTCACTTCAAAACGAATTCGAATCGCTGCTCTGAGTTATATATACAGATAGATTTTACGCTATTTGCATATATGAATACTTAAGCTAATGTCACCTTCGGAAGGTTTAAAATAACATAATCGATTTCTATATTCAGTTAAAGCATAAAACTAGATATATAATAAATCTAGCTAGTTCTACGGTATCTTAAGTTTAGATTTATGTGATGTTAAGCAGGTGAGAAACAGACCTACACATGGTCACGGAAGTAATCAATCATTTATAGCTTTATCGGAACGAAGTTGTAACAGATCTTGAAATCATGACCAGAAGGTTAATTGTTCACCATATCCAGTCGACCATTTCAGCTCTGTTGACTGCCTACACGCTTGATTTTTATATGTATGTATGTATGTATGTATGTATGTATGTATGTATGTATGTATGTATGTATGTATATTGAGGATCGTTAGCAAATACTCTGCTCCGACCGTTGAAGCGTGTCATAATGCATGCTAAGTTGTACCCTGCGTACTTACCTTAAATGACATTGACAAACCTGTAAAACATCTCTCGGGTATCTGAGTGGGTGTATGTTTGCGTGTGCGTGTGTGTATGTGTGTGTGTATTATGTATATATTATATATATATATATATATATATGTAAATAATTATATATATATATATATATATATATATATATATATATATATATGTAATTTGTTACAATATTTTACGAGACATCTTATGATGTGGTTTATTTTTCCGGGATACCCTATTGAAATGTGCATAGGTTTGGCTTATTGTGGTTGTTTCTGTTATTATAATTGTTGCTGCAATAAAGTATCTTCAATGCATTGATTTTGAGCTCTATCCTTTAAGATATATATATATATATATATATATATATAAATCTGTGTGTGTGCGTGCGCGTATTATTTCATTGGATACAAGACTATGTTCAAATTTTATCTTTTAATTTTATATTTTTCCTATTTTCCTATTAGCTTTTTTTACAGTTGGTTTGAAACAGCAGAGATTCCAAGTCCACACTCGACGTTTTGGGATTTTCACAGTCTCATTTCAAGAATTGGATTTAGTGTTTGCAATTTTGTCTATATACTGACTGAATTCGTTTAGACTTTCTCGCCAGATGTTTTTTGACTGTTAGCATTATGCATCAGTAATCACAGTTGACTTGTTTGTCACGGTTAGATAGGTTTTTGTATCTTATTTCTTATGTCAGTAGTTACGTGATAATGGTTTGATGTTTGTGGCTGTGTTAATTTTGGCATCTTATTGTGATATGAGATCGGTTTCTGTTATGTCTCAAGCTACTGCTATCTAGCACCTTCGGATGATCTCTACTCAACCGCTACACAACTGCTACTCGACTGCTACTCGACTGCTACTCAACACACCTACCACGGCCAGACTCCCTCTGTTTATATGTCTTGGGAGATCCTACTTCTTCGCCTGGGAGTGTCGACACAACCGTTTCCAAAATTGATCTTCAATTTTTGTGAGCTATTTTATAAAGTATATGTTTTCCTCCAGCATTTTCCAATTTAATTTCGTTTTGTAATGTGTCGGATATGCGATGCAATATTGTGCAGGATCGCTATGTTACAAGCGCATAGTAAATCTACATAAGAGTGTGGTACTGGTCTGTCCTTTGATAAAATAATTCGGAATAATCAGCTTTCGACAATGCTTTCAAATTTAAGTCAACAATTTAGAGGAGGACAAAGTCGATCACAACGACTACAGTGATCAACTGGTACTCATTTTATTGATCCGAAAGGGTGAAAGGCAAAGTGGCCCTCGGCTAAATTTAAACACAATGTGATGGGTTGGAAGAAATACCGGTAACCATTTTATCCGATACTCTAACAGTTCTGCTAGCTCGCCATTTGAGAAGTTTGCTAATTTATACCTTCATTAGCATGAAACAATATACATTCGTGAATTTATGTGCATGAGCATAGGTACGAGTGTAAGATTGTCAACAAGTCGACGAAAGAGATGCGTAACTTATGCATATCTTTCTTGTTCTTTGAAGACTTTATAAAGGGATTTTTAACTCGAAATATAAGGATTAATTGAATATTTCTAAGGTAACACTTAAATTTCTTTGTTATTGTTATTTATATTTACTGTTCTTAACATTTATTTTTCCTAAGGCGGCGAGCTGGCAGAACTGTTAGCTCATCCGGCAAAATGCTAGGCAGCATTTTGACCGTCCATATGTTCTGAGTTCTAATCCCGCCCAGGTCGACTTTTCCTTTCATCCTTTCAGGGTCGATAAAAGAAGAACCAGTTGAGTCGGTTTAATCGACTTAGCCCCTCCTCCGAAACTGCTGGTCTCGAGGAGCCAAAATTTGAAACCGATATTTATCTTTCTTTATAAGCGCAGGAGTGGCTGTGTGGTAAGTAGCTTACTTACCAGCCACATAGTTTTGGGTTCAGTCCCACTGCGTGGCACCTTGGGCAAGTGTCTTCTACTATAGCATATATATATATATATATATATATATATATATATATATATATATATATATATATATATATATATATATTGGAAGGTTTGGAGGTGATGTACAGAAATTATATAGAAAAAAATTAAAGTACTCAGAAATCTGGATGTTTGTACATTTACAGATTTTTATTAATGTCATATGTTTTATAAATTAAATAAAGCGCTTTTCACCTAATCGTGTAGGATTTTCAAATTGTTTTGAGCCAACCTTGCGGTGGGATCTCTTTATATAGTTTATTGAGTGTAGGGGTGGAGAGAGAGAGAGATATATGGGATAGTAAGAGAAGGTGAGGAATGGAGGGAAAAGTGAGAGAGAGTGTGTGTGTGTGTGTGTGAGTGTGTGTTCTTTTGTGTTGGTGTGTGTGTGTCTGTGTGTATGCGTGTGTGTGTCGATGGGAAAGAAAAAAGAAGAAAATTGGGTTCATAGTTGGTTAGTTCTTTTCATGTTTGTATGTCTGTGTTTGTCTCCCTAACATCGTTTGACAACCGATGGTGGTGTGTTTACATCCCGTAACTTAGCGGTTCGGCAAAAGAGGCCAATAGAATAAGTACTAGGCTTACAAAGAATAAGTCCTGGGGTCGATTTGTTCGACTAAAGGTGGTGCTCCAGCATGGCCG
>NC_068982.1:127163571-127170182 GCF_001194135.2 Octopus bimaculoides
TATATATATATATATATATATATATATATATATGTATGTATGTATGTAGGTATGTATACACACACATTTGAAAGAATTCTGTGAAATAGCATATTTACTTAATTTGTAGAAGAGATGTGTGGAATCCGGTTCAACAAATAAAATTTGCGTTTAAATGCAAAATATCTTAACAAAACCAACAGTGGTAAATCCCAAATTGAGTGATAAATTGACACATTTTCCCGAGTTACATATAAATAATTAAACTCAAGGAATCCAATTATCATAATATTTGTTTCTGTTGACATTTCTCATAGATAGTCTATTTTAAGGAACTAAAAATATAATGACGTGAGTTCAATGCATCTCCAAAATATTTTCTCTTGATCCCGTCGAAAGTACGACTCAGATGGTTCACTCTTCACACATTGGATCAAAGCAACACAGTCTAAAGTAAGTTATCAATTGAGATGAGATTGAACGGTAACAAGACTGATGACAGCGCAGTTTTAAGTGATGTTTGCTCAAATTAAACAGAGTTCGGTGTAATTGGGCTTCTATTGACAAACACTGTAATCACTCCTACAGAAGCCAGCTTTAATTTTAAGTTCATCTGGAATGTGCGTACATTTTGTAATGAAAACACACACACACACAGACATACATATACAGAGGCATACACGCTACAAACACATGTATGAATATGAATGTGTGTTGGGATAATTTCATATAATGATGAATTTAAATTGTCAAATATATAAAAGCCAAAACGCCCAGATTGCATTCAATTTAACAGATATTATGCACACACACGCACACATACACACACATACATACTCACATACTTATACGCATCTATGTGTGTGCATGTATGCATATATATATGTATGTATATGTATGTAGATATATATATATATATATATATATATATATATATATATATATATATATATTGGAATAACAGCAAACAAAACCATAAATTTTACGTAGTTTATAATTTAATAGTGATCAACAGCTGTTTCAATAGCATAAATAATTATTATATAATTACGTAATTAAAAGACATAATTTAGAAGTCGTAATTTAGAATAAGTACTGGGCTTACAAAGAATAAGTCCAGGGGTCGATTTGTTCGACTAAAGGCGGTGCTCCAGAATGGCCGCAGTCAAATGACTGAAACAAGTAAAAGAGTAAAAGAGAGAGTATATATACATATATGTGTGGAGGGGTGTATACATACACATTTATGCGATTTGGTTGCTCTTTCTTGGCTTATGTTACACAATAGTGAAGGCGCGTGGCTTAGTTGTTAGGGCATTCGGATCACGATCGGAAGGTCGTGAGTTCGATTCCCGGAGACGCGTTGTGTATTTGAGCAAGACACTTTATTTCACGTCGCTCCAGTCCACTCAGCTGGCAAAAATGAGTAGTACCTGTATTTCAAAGGGCCGGCCTTGTCACGCACTGTGTCACGTTGAGTCTCCCTGATAACTACGTTAGGGGTACACGTGTCCGTGGATTGCTCAGTCACTTGCAGGTTAATTTCATGAGCAGGCTGTTCCGTTGATCGTATCAACTGGGACCCTCGTCGTCGTAACCGACGGAGTGCTCCTTCTTTTTTTATGTTACACAATGGTATTGCTCAGTGACATTTAATATTGTATATCTCATTAAGGCGGCGAGCTGGTTAAATCGTTCGCCTGCCGGTTAAAATGTGTAGGGGGAATTCGTCCGTCTTTATGTTCTGAGTTTAAATTCTACCGAGGTCTACTTCGCCTTCCATCTTTAGGGTTGATAAAATAAGTCCCAGCTGAGCACTGAGGTCGATGCAATCTTATTACATAGCATGGTTAGCCATGTGTTTCTATGCTTTGATATATGGACTTGGTATATCATTAAGGCCAGCAGCTTCTTTACAGAAAGTACAGCTAGCGTCACCCACGAACAAGTATAGTTTGGTAATATGTGCCACATTTTCGCTTATTGTTTTAGGTGCCTTTGTAGATGCGAGCATAGACATAGAAACGTCCTTAGCGGCACATTCAGGGTATGACATCTGGAAGGGGAGAAGGCTGCATCAACATTCCGCTGGTTCTCATGACTGCTGAGTTGAGTGGAACTACGTCAAATGAAGCGCCTTGTCTGACAATCCAGGAATTGAACTCACGATATATTGGTCATGAAGTCAGACACCTTGACCACTTGGCCACGCATCTTAACAATTTCCTTGTGCAATATTCAAATTAATTTTGATGCTTTCTTAATACCTATCACGCCAGCTAATCGATTAGGTTGCTACACTATCTTTCAAATCACATTCTACCAACATTAAAAAAAAAAAGTATTATGGTCACACTGGATTGTCGTTTGCGATAAACTGTCTGGAAAGATAGGCTGGTCACTACTGAAACCCTTTGGTCATAGATATGCTCAGTAATTACGGATATGGGGCTAAAGAGTAGCAATGCGTTTTTCTGGTTTCTGAGACTTCTATTTTCTTATTGTAACTTATAGTTGTTCTTTTTTCAGTCTTCTCTTTCTAAATTCACTGTTTTATTGTCATCAGACCTTTCCACTCCCATTCTTTTGATAAAATTCACTCTGTAAACAACGAAATCATAACTATATATGTACACAAGTTTCCCTTAACAAGGATTTTGTTTCATTAACACGGACCGAGGAATTGGATTTTTTTTAACAATTATAATGATTAATTGATAATACCTAATAATGCCAAGACACAGTAAAAACTGTAAATAACGATTAGTCCTAAATGTAAAGCTTACCTCCTTTGTTGAAAATGAAGCTCACTTTCCTTTGCCGACAATCTGCCATCAGAAATATCTATTTTCTTTAAAAAACAGCGAGGATTTTTCAAAACATTCCAATGAAACCTATATCAATTTGGTTTATATACTACTTTAAAACAGTTGGTTAGTTTATAAATAAAGAACTCGGAGCTATGCCCTATCTTGAAATGTATACTTTCAACTGGTTTTGCAGTGGAAAGGATTCTGACACCAAGCGAGTAAGCAATAAAAATATCAATATTAAATAAACGTGCTCTGCGGTTTCCTGCTATTATAAAAGAACGAGATGAATGGATTTCTTGCGAAATGAGATGATTGCTGTAAGGATTGGCCGTTACTATAAAGTCTTGCTTTAAACCACATGGAAGCTTATTCATGAAATTTATTAGACTTTGCTCACATAAGTGTGAACGTAATTCTAAACAGAATATAACTGATAATTTGTACTCTTGTGAAATAGTTTGAAATTTAAACGGTAAATTATTGAGTAAATATGTTGACAGGAGAAGGGCCATTTTTGTGAAAGGAAAATGAAAAGAAAAAAGAAGACAAACCAAAAGAAAAAAAAGACAGAGACTGTCGGTGAAAATGTCTGTTTATATAGGCCTAGACTTCAGATTTATATGAGAAGGAAAATAACATGCTGTGAAGTTCGCAAGTCTTCTTAGAGCGTTAGCTGTGTCAGAGAAAATAACTGGGAACTGGAATTGATTTACAGCATCTCAACGAAGCCATAATGAAAACAAAAAGGTTTCCTTCGTTATTTTTTTTCCGTAAATCAGCGTTATTTTTGATAGGACATTCAATCTCTTAGACTAAACACAAGGTCTCATACGTACTATGGGGTGCTGAAAAGTTCCTGGCTTTAAGAATATCGCGAAATGCCTGACTGGAGGGTCAGCCTTCCGAGTTCTTTTACAGGACTTAGAAAAACTGTAAGACTTCTGCAATAAGTGTGTGAATCTGAGAGGGGAATATGCTGGGTAAAATCATAACTGATCCTTCTGTATTTTCTTTTACCCAAAGCCAGGATTTCCAGTCCCCACCAACTCGTATATCCATTTATACACACACGCACGCACGTACACACACACACACACACACACACACACACACACACACACACACACACACACACACAGATGTGAGAGATGTTTGATTGATTCATAACCAAAGATCGAAACTTGAACCTTCTCGATCTTCTCTTTTGTTTTCTAATTATGCACTTAAAATCCATTTGTTTAACCTGTCAGAAAAAAATTTGTTGTTAACTTAGGTGAAACAGAAGTGAGCTTAGGTAAACCTCCATTGGATCGAAGCTAATTCAACTTCGATCCTGGCTCATATAATGACGACCCCCGAGAGAGATAGGTACCTCTTAGTCAAAGATAACATTTCGTTCTCAACTAAAAAGCTTCTCACATTAGAACCTTGAATTTTTTACCTTCCTCATGCTTATTAGCAGGATACCGTAGAGATACTGGACAAAAGAAATTTACTGTGGAGACGTCGTTAATTCCAATACGATATTTTGCGTTTTTTGCGATTCGTTGCTTCAGCTAAATATTAATAATACTAATAATACTTTCTACTATATACACGAGGTCTGAAATTTGGGGGAGGGGGATAGTCGAATATATCGACCCCAGTGTTTCACTTGTACTTAATTTATCGACCCCGAAAGGATAAAAGGCAAAGTCGACCTCGGCGAAATTTAAAACTCAGAACGTAGCGGTAGGCAAAATGCGGCTCGCCGCCTCAATATAGTTACATTAGAAGTGGAAGTATTTCCGTTTCAAAGTTTTGAGCGGTAATTAATAGGCAAAAAGCAATTTTTATTCGATTAAAGGTCGTGTGCCACACACTACTGCTTAACTCATATATTCAAAAGAAATCGACAAAACTGGAAATTCTACCACAAGTCGTGTAGTTGTCTGATTTTGTTTTCTTTTTTCATGAGTTTATAGAAAAGATCTGGACCCCGCATTTGTTTTTTCATAAAAATTATTATCGAATAAAAAATGATTTTCGCCTATCAGTTACCACTCAAAAACTTTCTTAAATAACTTTAAATATTTAAAATTAAATTTTAAAGCATTAAAATGAACGAATGGATGAAAACTTTATTTTTTAATCACACACACACACATACACACACACACAAACACACACACAAACACACACACAAAATTTCCGGTTTCTTGTTTTCACCCTATGTGTGAAACTGTCAAGAAAACTCTGGGATCACATGACTGAATTCAAGTCTTCAGAAGGGATCAAAAATACTCTCTCCATTGGTCAAATCTTTTTAGATAGCAAGCGTGGGTGTGTGGTAAGAAGTTTGCTTCCCAACCACATGGTTCCAGGTCCAGTCTTTTATTAGTATCTTCTACTATAGTCTTGGGCCGACTAAAACATTTTAAGTGAACTCGATAGAGGGAAACTGAAAAAAAAAACCCCAAAAAACTCGTCGTCTCTGCACCAACGCTTGACAACCGGCGTTGGTGTGTTTACGTTCCCGTAACTTAGTAGTTCGGCACGAGAGACCAAAAGAATAAGCACCGGGCTTTAAAAAAAGTACTGGGGTAGATTCATTAGAGTAAAAATTATTTAAGGTGGTGCCCCAGCATGGCCACAGTCTAATGATTGAAACAAATAGAAGATAAAAGATAAAATGTATTCTCTTCGGTACTGAATAGTCGTACGAAATATATCAGAAAGCAATAAAACAAACTTGTAAATTGACTAAATATGCATTTTTCATCTAAATCTGTCCTCAAAAATAATAGAATGCAAAGAAAATAACATCATTGCTCTTACTATGACTGAAAGCAAGCAGTAAAAAATTTACTTTCCTTAGCCTTCCGTTCCATTGACCATTCACCCGTTTAAATCTCTTTTTGACGCTCCATTCTCGAAGCAAATAATAGAATACGAAAGGACTGCTAATAACATGGTTCTTACTGGATATGACTGAAAACAGCCAGAAAAATTCGCATTTCTCTCTGTTGGCCACTCACTCGTTTGTTTTGTCTTTCTTGTTGACGCTCTCTCCTCAAAAGAACAGGAAAGCAATTAATTCACGGCTTTTCCTTCTTTTCTCGCAAAGCAAACAGGAGCTTTCACTACTTACACTTGTTAAATAATATCGATTGTTTACAATTTATACTAAGAAATGAAGGAATGCGAAATAAAAGTGAATATGACTACAACGAATCTAGCGAAAATTATCAATAATCAATTATATTTTACACAAAAATTATTTATCGTGGTAAAATAGTAAGGAATACAGTGTATGCACTGCTTACATGGACCCTTCGCCCTGCTTCGAAACTGTAATAACAGAATATGGTCGTCGGAAAAAATATCCAGGTTTGTCCGAAGATTTGCTGAATTCAAATAATTTAATGAAAGCTGATTAAAATAGCTGTATTGTTTACCTGACAAATCTGGTTGTTATTGTAAAAATATAATTGATGAGTTCTAGCCGGAAGCGACACAGAAAACATAGAGGAAATTAGTTCTTCACATCTTAAAGAATGGTTAGAAGAAAATGTTCGGTGAAAATTGAAAAAAATTGTATCGCATTTAGTAGATGTGCATGTAAACATGCATATATTTTATACACACATTGTGTATGTATACATAAATATAAACATATATATGTACTTATATACACACACATACATATAAATAAATACACACACACACACACATATATATATATACATACTTACATGAGTATACATATGCATATATACATAGTTATATACCAGCCAAAGTTAAAGTACATGCATGCATATATATATATATATATATATA
>NC_068982.1:127173307-127177436 GCF_001194135.2 Octopus bimaculoides
AAAGGATGAAAGGCAAAGTCGACCTCGACGGAATTTGAACTCAGAACATAAAGACAGACGAAATACCACTAAGCATTTTGCCTGGCGTGCTAACGTTTCTTATTTCTTTACTGCCCATAAGGGGCTACACACAGAGGGGACAAACAAGGACAGACAAACGGATTAAGTCGATTATATCGACCCCAGTGCGTAACTGGAACTTATTTAATCGACCCCGAAAGGATGAAAGGCAAAGTCGACCTCGGTGGAATTTGAACTCAGAACGTAGCGGCAGACGAAACACCGCTAAGCATTTCGTCCGGCGTGCTAACGTTTCTGGCAGCTTGCCGCCTTAACAATAATATATCCTGTGAAGTTGTTACTATCATTGATGCTAATTAACTCGAAGTAAGCCCTAATCCAGGAAACTTAGGTTCTAATACGTTCCAGTTATGACAACTTCGTCTTTTTTTGTTTTTTTACTTCGGGCTGTATCTTGTCTACATCATCCAGTGACTTTTGTCCTCTCAAAATATGGGCTTTCTTAAAGAGATATCATTGTTATTTGAAGCAAAGCTCTTTTGTTGGCCGGAGTTATCCTTGTGAAAGTGGCCGTGTAAAGAAGGGAAAGTGAAGTGATATTGAAGTGTAATTAATATATGCGTAGTATCTGATGCTATGTCAGCAAAATAAAACAACATCCATAAAAAGCTCTGTTTGGCAATGCGTCATTATCATTGTTGTTCAAACCAAAAGAGAAGCACAATCGTCTGGCCTGCTAGAAATGACAGCTGAATCCCTCTCATTCACATCGTCGGTTTCCTATTTTCGTTTTCTTCTTTCAAGGGCATATAAGTTACTATAATCTCGAGACATTATCTCCGAAAAAGATAGACACGAAATCAACTGAAATACTTTTAATCAGATTTGTTTTGGGCTTCTGTAACGACTACAATTACATCACAGTTGTTGAAATTAATCAGCCAGGAAATGTCCCGGCAGCATGTATTATTACTACAAATAAATGCTTTACAAAATACTCGGCAACTAATTCTATAACTGAAACATAAAACATCAAAGAGACAATACGTATGTGTGTTTATATAGATTCTTTTAATATTTTGTTCCTTCTTAGCTCGCTGATGAGTGCAGTCGATCACGAAACCTTTTGGCTAGCTTTTGAAATCCTATTTATTTTACTCATTACAAGTACACAACAGACTCTATATAAATTTAACACAGGGAACTGTTGCACACGGGTGTGTTTTGCACCAAAACAAACCAGACTATGTGTAGACATACACATTCTCATAAGGCACACCCATATATACACATATATAAGTAGACAGAAGAAAACAACATACAGTTTAATACTGAAAATGTGGTAACTTTTGATAAGTAAATTTACCAAAAGAGATTTACGAAAATGTAAATCTTTTTGCTACCAGCCTTCAAACACACTGCAGGGGAATTACCGTTACTGCGGGATCTCTAGGTCAATTTAGGTAATGATGCATCATTTCATGCAACCGTTACTAAAATGTCAACTAGTGATGTACAGAAGGCTGGCGGTATGGATTTTAAGATCATTCAGAACTAGCAAGCACAAAATCCTGCTGGTTCTATGAAGACATTTGTCCCTAGCCGTCTCCACCATTGCTTACAATTATAGTCGTAACACAGAGAGGTAGTCCATAATTACCACACAAAGTTAATTACTTCAGAGTAACTGGTAAGCTATTGGTCGAGGCTGAAAGAGCTAAGTCTTTACTCCTTGGAGTAAAACCGGGAAATATATGCATTGATATATGTATAAAAGACCATGAAAGGGCATGTACCAACCTTCGATATTGTGAGCAATAAATATGCAAATCACAGAAAGCGCTGAACGGAAAATACACATTTTTATTAAGAGCCGTGTTTCTCTGTCCATCTACCCGCCTGTTTGTCTGGGAAATAGAACAATTTATATTATGACGTCATTTCAATCATGATGTTATTTTCAATGCCGATCATTCAAGGATATTTTTTCCTTTTGCTTCATATTTTGTTTGGATATTTTGATACATTTCTAATATGACGTCATAATTTGCTGATTTCCCTTACAAGCATGCAGCCAATGATTTTTAAGAAACATATCTGATGAATCGAAAAAAAAAAAACAACAACGAATTTATTTCAATTTATGCGTTGAATTCCAATGTACATTCGAAACGAAAATGATGTTTGTATTTTATTTTAATCAAAGAAAATGGTTCGCAGATATGGCAGCAGACTTTTATGAAAGGAAAAGGACAAAAACGGTAAGATAGGGAGAAAAAAGAAGAAAGGTAATAAAAAATGTGACAGTTTTACTGAAGCTTCGGTGAGTAAAACGGTTGATTCTGCTGTAAACCTCTTTTGATTTATTGAATGCAGTTGCTAACTATTTAATTTTGAGATGGGTAAACTATGTTACAAAACCTTCTTTCATTAAAACAATCAATTCTGTTGGTTGCAATGTAAATATATTTTCCACTCACATCTTCGTAAAAATTGTGAAATTCACGCCATAGAAACCGGGAAACCGGGCCCATCAGCCTGGCTAGGCTTTAAAAGGGACGAAAAGAAGAAGAACTATGACAAAACTCGAACCCGTAGCCACAAAATATAATGATTTATCGCTTAGACACACTCCTTAAAAATCCAATATGTTTACAGGCATTTAAATAGCTATGCAGCAAAAATGTTTCTTCGTTTATCAAATGAGACGAAATAATAAAACAACCGTTATTCATAATTCTCAATAAATAGCACAACACACACACAAACGTATATATATATATATATAAAGTTTCTAACCGGATGTTCTTCATATCATTATATATCTTCTGACGTAATATTTTAATCGCTCCGCTGATTAATCTTTGACACACGCTATGAAGAAAAACAAAAAGATTATGTCATAAAGAAAAACATAAAAAACATAACTCTACTTAAATTTTGGTGCGTCACTATTCCGTGAACATTTTGTTGCTTATCTAGAAATAGGATGGCGAATTTTTTACTTGGTGAGAATCACATAAAAAAAACGTTAAATAGAGAAAATTATGTATTTTCTCGGCCAAGGTGGCGATAAAAAAACAATTATTGAGTTTGATCTTGGTTCAAATGATATCATAATATATTAAAAATATTTCATCCAAAAGTAGTTGTTTTTTTTTAACCATAGACCAATTAGTCCCGATTGAGTGGGCCTGAGAAAAAAGGTCTCTATCTGGGGACATCTCGTATTGTCTTTTTATTATAACTGTAGGGCATGATTTGAAATAGTTTTGGCTCTTTTTTATAACCAGCAGGATTTCAGTTTTGTTTTGTCCTATGGAAGTTGTTTAGTCGAAACCAGATTTAACCGATCATACTTGTAATCAAACCCGTTACATCAATAACAATCCTATCATTTTGTACAATATTATACGGTCTAACTAGCAGCATTTTAAGAAGCAAGATACGAATTCATGGCTATTTTGCTGCTATTTCTAGCATGGGAACGCTAATACATTTTTCTAAAAATCTTCGACCAGTCTTCTACTATAGGCACAGGGTGACTAAAGCCTTGTGAGTGAATGGAAACAGAAAGAAGCCCGTCGTATATATGTGTGTGCATGAGTGTGCATCCGTACCCACTCTCTTGACAACCGGTATAGGTTTGTTTACGTAAACTTAGCGGTTTATCTGTAGAAAATCATAGAATGGGTAACAGACTTAATAATAATTCTTTCTACTATAGGCACAAGGCCTGAAATTTGGGGGGAGGGGACTAGTCGATTACATCGACCCCGAAAGGATGAAAGACAAATCGACCCCGGCGGAATTTGAACTCAGAATGTAACGGCTGACGAAATACCGCTAAGCATTTCGCCCTGGGTGCTAACGATTCTGCCAGCTCGCCGCCTTGATAACAATAATAATAAGTATTGTGGTCGTTTGTTCGACTAAACTCAATCCAGGCGGTGCCCTGGTATGGCCCAGTCCGATGACCAGAGCAAGTAAAAGAAGAAAAATCTTTTGTCATAAAAGGACTGATAGGTGTAAGAGTGGCTGTATGGTAAGTAGCTTGCTTATCCACCACATGGTTCCGGGTTCAGTCCTACTGCGTGGCACTTTGGGC
>NC_068982.1:127177624-127185628 GCF_001194135.2 Octopus bimaculoides
CCCCCCGGGACCTAAATGTAATAATTTCTTACATTGCTCCTCAATCAGAAATTCGTAAGGGAAACAACATGGCTTATTTTATCGATCTCAATACATGGCTGATTCATATTTTATTGATCTGATAGGGGGTGAAAGGAAAAATTAATTCCAAAAGAATTTAAACTCGAAAAGTAGGACAAAACCTAATAATTTATAGCTCTCTACAGTTTTAACATTCCATTGTTTCTTGAATAAATTGAAGTAACATGACTAGTTTTTAACCCAATGGCTCCCAACTTGTGGTCCGCGGATTCTTAGTGGCTTGCGTTGGTAGAACTGAAGAACGGTCAGCTAAGTTCAAAATATCACGAGACTGCAATGCAAAAATGCATAATTACTCACAATGAGGTTGATAATTATAAACTTTCAAACTCTCCTGAATCTGCAGAAAAAGCTTCTTTCTTTTTTTCTTTTTCTTTTTTCTTTTTAGTTGCTTTTAAAAACAGGATCTAATCTTTATAAATATATTTGCTATTGCTCCTGAAATCTGGAAAATAATGTCAACAAAGCGGCTCCATCAGTCTCATTCAACAAGAACTGGTTGTTTTTCGCTTTTGATTAACACTACTATTTATTTAGTAGTCAAGATGAAATTGAGAAAAAGAATTTGAGGTTCGTTGCTAAAACCGATTTGTTAAATAGAAAAACATTTCAGAAGCCTGGGTCCGTGAGAAAAAAAAATATAAATCAAAGGGTTCCTTGTAAAGGAAAAGTTGGGAATCATTGACTTAGAATAAGAGCAAGGCTCGAAATATTAGCTTCTTCATATCCTGTAGCAGCAGAATTTATTGAATTCTTCTATGGATTAACTGTTACCAACATAGACCTCAGATTTTCTCAGATTTTGGAGTTTACCCTAAAGTTATACAAAACCAGCTTGACAAGATTTAATGTCGCATCGGAAAAGGGCAGAGATAAATACTGAAATGCTTTTGATCTGGTGCCCTATTTTTTTACCTTTTCATATTTACAATTCCACTGCATTCGAGTTGCAACATAATGCTAAACTACAGTGTGTACAGAGAGAGATCTGACCGGGATCTCGCAGGGAAAACAGTAGGCTGCTTCTTGGTTCAAATACCTTCCTTACTGCATTAAAAAGATGTAAACAAAAGGTTTATAAGTAGATGGAAAGTTGTACCATAGCTACACAACCAACTACTGCACTATTGAACTTGACGCGTGACGTCACCTAGTTATATGCGCGCGCGCGCGTGGTGTGTGCAACGCTGGTAGAGGCCGCTGCATCAAGGTCCCAGCCTCAGGAGTGTTTGTACGGTCCATCACAATCCACAGGAGTGTTTCTACCCCAGTCTTTTACTGCACGAGGTCAGAGGACCAACGTGTTTCTATGACTTGAAAATCTTTGATGGTGAGGTATGTAGAACATTCCAGGAGGCCTGCTTCAAGCACGGGATGCTAGAAAATGCGGCACAGTGTCATGCAACACTGGCAGAGGCCACTGCACCAAAGTTCTCCAAACGTCTCAGGACATTGTTTGCAATGATATTGCAAATATGCATGTTATGTGATCCCAGTTCCTTGTGGTTCAAGTACAGGGATGTGAAAAGGGAAAAGACGTCTTCATACCGAGGATTCTCCTTATTCCGTCGGGACGGAAATTCCCTTTACTTTCAGGCGGTTGCAATTTCCTGTTCGTGTAAGTTTTGCGATGTCGAGCAACAAATCCCAGGAGCAAACACTCACTGTGTCAGGACTTCACCAAGAGGACTCGTTAGCAGCGCTGCCGAAGTTGGTAAGTTTGTACAGTTTTGTATGTTTTTACCGAAAAATTGACTGTATCGAACGTTTAAGAGATTTTAAATTTCAATATTCTTTCTTTTTTATATGTATTTTCATCAATTTCAAGTCATTATACACCCTTGCATTTCAAAATTTTAAAGAAAAACCGGTATTTTTCTCTATTTTTGCGGTTGTGACATATTTAAAAAATATTTTGTATGATCTTGTGAATTTTGGTACGTTTAGGCATGAAATTCTGTAGGTTTTTCAAAAAAGCTTCGGCAGCGCTGGTCATTAGACTAAAAATAAGCGTTCACATCCTGAGCAACGCCGAGTACCTCTGCTAGTATAATATAAAGCTACAGGTATTTATTTATCATACATTCTATCTAGTATTATAAACAGAGGCTTGGTATCCATTTGGTATCCATTCTTGGTATCTATCCGTATGTGATCAACCTTCAAGACAAGAAGAACGTCATATGGAGGGAGTGTCGCTCACCCACTTCTTATTATGACGTCCATCTTTTTTCTCAGGGGCATTAAGCAATGCAGATATAATAGATATAGTGGGAATCAAAATCAACTTGCATATTTTGTCACGTTGGAGCTTACTTTCTTATTTCAACTCTCTTAGTTCAAATCCCACAATGGTCAATTTTGCCTAAGCAGGTACTTTAAAAATGTTTTATTTCATATATATGAATAAGGATAAGATCGATATATAAAGATATCGATTTCATCAAGTGGCCAGCATTGGAATAAAAACCATCAAAGGTAACAATTATTTAAAATTATAATATAAGGTATCTAAGAGATACCGCCACGCTGAAAATAGCAGTCAAATCTTGACTCTAAACCATAATAAATATTCATATAGCACCAAGAGCGAAGACGAAGAGACAAAATAAACTAGCAAAAATTACTGGATAATTTCAGATCCCGGATTTTGCAAACTCATTGTACAATAGTTACATTTACATTCACTTCTCGTTCATAGTCAAGATCTTGTTTTTATTATTGCGATGTGTCCCTCTGGCTGATTTAAAATAGACTTGGCCGCTATTTCTAGTAGGTCAAGTGACCACACAAAAGCTCTTACATCTGTGAATACGTATATGTAGGTCAGTAATATTTGTGACAGACGATGAATGTCAAAAGGATTTTTATTTTTTTATTTTTCATAGTAATTCTGTCCACATTTCAGTGAAATAGCTTAATGGAAACTTCCGATACACAGAAGAAAAAAAATGGTCATTGATACGTTTCACTAAACTATTTTCTCACAATAAGAAATGATTTTGCTTTCTTTTTTTAATGTCACAAATAACAGAACTGACCGTTTTACTGGTTGAAGATTTTTGTAAAATATGTAGTTTCAAGTAGTAGAAGGAGCAGAATTTTATATATCAAAATAGATTTACTGCAGAATTAACCGTTTTACTGAGTGAAAGTTTAGTAAATCTATTTTAGTAAATTACCTTCCCTTTTCTCCTCTCAGTCTCCCCCCGTGTTATCTTTTTCCTTTCCTCACACAGTCTATTGTATCTGAGAGTGAAATATTCATAGTTATTGATTTCTCTGTGCCATGCGAAGTAAAAATAAAGTTATATATATATATATATATATATATATTCTTTTTTTCTTACGTTGCAGAGGTTAATTCAATGAATAAATTCCCTGTTTCTTTTAATTCGTTTCTCCAAATAAATTAGTTGATCTGAGGAAAGCGCGTGACGGACGGGCTGATGTAGACAGGCAAACAGAGAACACGGCTTTTATCATATAGATTACATCACTATGGACCTAGATTTGAATATTATGGATTTACAAGTTCAATATCCATTTCTTTTGAGAATGGTGAAACTGAAAGAAACAATGTAGTATCGGGTTTTTTACTGGAGTTTTACTATATTTTATTTAGTCTTTCTAGGCTCTAGGTTCAAATCCAACTGCTTTCTAATTTGTATTTGAGCCAGAGGTTCTGATGAATAGGTGTACCAGTAATATTTGTATGTCGATACAGTCATCAATATAGGATTGGCTTTAGCTATGATGAAGACATCAATACTAAAAGGTTGTCTGTTATTCAGGAGGATAATTGGATGTGTTGCTTGATATTAATTTCTTTCTCAGGGGTTCTATCTGCATAGTATGTAAACGCAGTATAGCTGAATGATTACGAAGTTTGCTTCGCAACCACGAGATTCTAGATTCGATCCCATTGCATGGCATCTTGGGAAAACGACATTTTCTATAGCCTGCAGTCGATCTATATATACATTGAAAGAAAAATTGAGTAGTCGGAAACTGTACAGTGGTCCGTCTAATGGATTGTACTTGTAATACAAAGATGCAGCCTTTTAACATAGTGCGTCACGCTGATTCTACCTGACGATTATGTCAAGGTACACATGTTTGTAGACAACTCTGTTCATAACACGTTAACTCAAGAGTAGGAAATTCAGTCAACCAAACTATTGAATACCCAACGTCAGAAGCGACTGGGAGCCATCCATCGGCGTAACTGAAATATTGCTGGCCGCCCAGAGTTATGTCTGTAACTTAAATTTTGTATTTGTTCGTGTATACATTCCTTTTATTATTTTTCTCAATTTCATTCGCTGGACTACGACCATACCGAAGCATTGTCTTCAAAGATTTTAGTTGATCATATCGACAGCAGCAATTTCTAATCGCTAAGTTACTTCCTTTGACACTACAATGGTTAACGTTGATATAAAGAAACATATACATACGTTTTAGGTTTTTGGATTGAACACATGCACATAATCACATAATATATGTAACACATACACACACATACGCATACCCACGCACGCACATATGCTCACACATAAGCAGTAAGGAAGTGTACACACTTAACATGCACACCCACAGCATGAGTGTAAGTTTATCCACAGATCTCGAGTTATCTTGACGTAACACGAGTCGTTTCTTTGTTGGTGACGGAATTCAATTTTGAAAAGAACGAATAGAAAAAAGCTTAAATGAATCTCGATGTCAAAAACATAGTAATGTGTGTGCGAGTGAATGTGTGAGTGGCGTGTGCATATGTGCAGAAGTATACGTTGAATTTGATCTTTTACTCAGTATTTTCCTTAGTCCGTAAATGTTTGAAAGAATTAGGATGTACTGGTAAATTGTATGTGTGTGTGTGTGTGTGTGTGTGTGTGTGTGTGTGTGTGTGTGTGTGTGCGTGTGTGTCTTTAACGCCTTATTATTCAGTGGTTAAGTTCAATAGTTTTGTAAATTTCACATGAGTTTTGTCTGTGTAATAATTTTGTCGTCTTTGATATTTGAAAGAGATGTTCACAATCGACGTATGTACAAATAATTACACACACACACACACACACACACACACACACACACACACACACACACACAGGTATATATATGTGTGCATGTGCGTATATATGTATATATATTTACACATAATTCATGCATGCATCCAAGCACACACACATATGCCTATGCATGTGTGTATATAGGGAGGTATGTGTATATGTATGATACGTATTTCTGCATAGTTTCGAACATAGAATCGAAACTCGGTCGTGGCACCATACGCAATTAAAATTACTAATGAAACCATAAGTCGAGGCTGCAAACCAAACTCTGACTAAAGTGAGACTATGGCATAGCTTTGATCAGGTTGAAGTAAATTCGCTTCAGTTGTAACCTTAATGTCCTTGAAAAAAAGGAATAACATTCTTTCTTTCTTCTACTCTAAACGTGTGTAGACTACTAAGCCCTTATTGGAATCTTTTTTTCGTGTATCTTAAGTCCTGGTTAACTTACAGTACTGTGGAGGCGCAATGGCCCAGTGGTTAGGGCAGCGGACTCGCGGTCATAGGATCGCGGTTTCGATTCCCAGATCGGGCGTTGTGAGTGTTTATTGAGCGAAAACACCTTAAGTTCCACGAGGCTCCGGCAGGGGATGGTGGCGAACCCTGCTGTACTCTTTCACCACAACTTTCTCTCACTCTTACTTCCTGTTTCTGTTGTGCCTGTAATTCAAATGGTCAGCCTTGTCACACTGTGTCACGCTGAATATCCCCGAGAACTACGTTAAGGGTTCACGTGTCTGCGGAGTGCTCAGCCACTTGCATGTTAATTTCACGAGCAGGCTGTTCCGTTGATCGGATCAACTGGAACCCTCGACGTCGTAAGCGACGGAGTGCCAACAACAACAAAACGTACAGTACTAATACTCTTCCAAAATGCAGGAACGTGAATATATCTTTCTTTCTTCTCATAAAATTAGAGCTTTGTGCTTAGTCAAGAGAAACTAATGCTGAAACAGTATGAAAACTTGTGAAACAAATAAGAAAATTCTGTGGCGACTCGATTTGATTTCAAAAGGCACTAATTGTGACACATAACCGATTTCAATATCTTCTATAAGAAACTGTATGTATTTCTACCGGTCTTTTAAGTTTGTTGTCGGTTAGCTTATGATTAAACGATGAATGCATTCATATATTTTCGAGCAAAATGGAAAATATAAACTTATTCGGAGAATATAATGAAGGCTTTGTTTTGCAGATGAAGTCTAATTGTCCGAAACGTGCAAACACAAACCAGGTTCCTCCACTACGCGTGAAAATTAATTTTCTGTGATATTAACCCTTATTTTCTTAAAAATGATCTTCCCCTTTCTTTCAGAATCGTCAATAATTGAAAAGGCTTCTTTTGTTGCTGTTTTTTTTTATTATTATTGCAACTGAAACCATTGTGTATTTTTGAGCACACCATTCTGTACATCGCCAACAATCTGAATTATCTCATACATAACATTTCAATTCAAAAAGTTTTATGTTTATGTGCGTGCACGTGTATATGTAAATGCATATATGCCTATGTATGTGTATGTGTGTGTGTGTGTGTGTGTGTGTGTGTGTGTGTGTGTGTGTGTGTGTGTGTGTGTGTGTGTGTGTGTGTGTGTGCGCGCGCGCGCGCGAATATATGTATATGAGAAGTTGTTGGCTTGGGATAGCTCAGCCTGAGTGACCCTCGCTGTAATTATTACATCAGAAGATCTGCTAGCTAGGAAACATATGTAACCTGGAGTTTACCTGTTCCACTCCTTCAGTTTGGATTTTTATTCGCATTCATAGCAACTCTAGTTGCTAACCGTGAGCTATACAAATGTGGTATGACGTCAGCGACTGGGGAGCTGACCGCTGACCGGAACCGGGAGCTTACCGGAACTGGGAGCTGACCGGAAGGGGGAGAGGAGCAGAGGGAGCCACGATTGGGATTTCTTGCCTTTTTCGAGCGGGGTCGTTGCGACGCGAAGACGTGCGAGGCGATCGTCCAGGTGAGGGAGAGGCAGCTGCTATTTCTAGCGTTCTTCGGGTCGGACCATGTGCGAGGACAGGATACCACAGGACAGGCTCGTGCGGCGGAAGGAAGACGAGGTAAGCCGATTACTTCTAATCATTCGCATACACCACAACAAACATTTTCAGCTTATCGAATTTCCTTGTAGCTTCGGTATAGGAAAATGTACGTAACCTTTAACGCCAATAAATTGTTCCTGAACGTACACGGTTCACTTTTTATTTTCTATTCTTGCCACAGACCGCTTGAAGCTTACAAACTTCCTACACTTGGATCCCTGGATTTTGCCCTTATATATCGATAATTACACACACACACACACACACACACATAAACGTATGTGTCTATGTATATATAATTTTAACGGAAGGTTAATTATACAAATTACTGTTTCTTTCATTTGAAGATTGTTGTGATAAATTAAGAGCACGAAAATCAGTGACTTTAATCTCTTCCTCAAGGTCAGGACAATAAAATAATCGAATTGTCTTTTACGTGGGAATCGAAACGTCGTCCCTTTATTCTTTGCCATAACTTTACTTCTATCATCTTTCTTCTCTCTATAAATTAGCCGGTAATATTCTAACGGAAAAACGATTCCTTATGTGAATTCCTTGGTTGTTTCTTTGTGTTTCCTGATTCTAAAATATTATATGCAATAAAAATGTCATGTGTTTGAAGTATTTTATTGTGTGCTAAATATTACATAGGAAAAAACAAAGAAACTTTAATCGCTTTTAGTTAAAATACTTGCACGAGTTTCCTGTTGTTAAGTAACTAATTACTTACAATAATCCAAATAGGTTTTCATATATCTGATCCTTAGTGCATTTTTCTTTTTTTTTTTTTTTT
>NC_068982.1:127185638-127188842 GCF_001194135.2 Octopus bimaculoides
TTTTTTTTTTTTTTTTTTTGAAGTTATTATCCAGACAAATAATACCGAACTTCTTTTGTTTCCTTTTTGTCTTTCAGAAATATTCGGTTACTTTTGTTTCTCAATAACCTTTTTTGAAATACTATTTCTTCTGATCAACGGTAATATGTTTTTCACTATTAATCTTGACGCTAACTGGCCTCCAGAATAAAATATTTTATTCGCAGTCACAACGTTGAGAAAGTTTCTTTATTTCTTACTCTACTTTGATAGAATCTATGAAACTAGCAACTAACCGACTCAATAGGAATGGTACATAACACATAATAATCCATTTTACCGAAGATGTAAATAGGTGGCGTGTAGAAGTGGTGAGATTGTCTATTTGATAAATACTTTAATATTATAGCGCTGCAGTAAAATCACTCGAGGAAAATAAAACGGGCACATCACTACAATGTTTTCTGCTCTAAATTATTTACCATTTAAAAGGTTGGGATTGTCACAACGATTCAACTGGTAAGTGGACATAACGTAGTCTCTCTCCCTGAGATTTTTCTACAAATATAAGAAACTTGTTTGTTTTTCTTTTTAATTAACTGAGTAAGACGGTGAACCGGCAGAATAGTCAACACGCCGGAGAAAAAACAAAACAAAACAAAACGCATAATGGTATTTTTCCGGCTTTACTTTCTGAGTTCAAAGGCTTTTCTGGGTCGATAAAATAAGTACCAATCGAGCACTGCGGTCGATATCATCGATTTAGATCCCTATTCCCTAAAGTTGCTGGCTTTGTATCAAAATTTGAAATCCTTATATTTTTAACTGAGTAATGACTACTTCACTGACTTCAACATGAACCGAGTAGATCACGGATGAATAAGGCTAATCTTATGTAAATAGATTAACTATTCAGAGTGCAGCAAATTTCCAACAAATTGTGAATCCTGCATTGAAGAAAGCTCTAGGTACAGCATCATATCTTGAGATTGCCATATTTCCTAACTGGCAAAGTTGGGGCAATACAGTAGCAAATCTATAGATATGACGTAGGCAAGATGAAAGACAGATATTGAGAACGAGTGAAGCAAGCAACAAATATAGAGATGAAATAGAGAAAGGCTGGAATATTTTTGTCGCCGAGAAGAAAAGGTTGAACGGGAGTCCACAGATGAATTGGTATAGAAGGAGTAAACGTGGGATAGATTCCATTGTTAAAGGATTTATAATAGAATCATAATTTTCGTTTGTGCCCGGAAGTTTTCATTCAATCTTAAAATTATAATTATTACGTTACACCGTATAGTTTAAAATTAATTAACTCTGTAGAATTAATAGATTAAAGTTTTAGCCTTACTTTAAAAAAAATTCAGTCTTTTAACCAGCTTTCTTAAAATAGTCATTCTCCAGTTATAAAACATATGTGTATTTTCTTATGTAAGATTAATATTTAATACATGTTTAATTCTTCAATTTAAAGTAAATTGTTTATATTCATTGAAATAGTTGTATATTAATTGGCAGTGTACATGCAGTTATTATACGATACACTTAATGTAATTTCTATAACTTTTAGAATAAACAATTTAAAAGTTTTCAAAATATCAAAAATGCATTTGGTGAAACAAACGAATGTGTGACATTGCGAAATTAAAGAAAATACATTAAAACAATTCAGATTTTCACACAGAGAAATAAAGATTAAATTAAAATATCTAACCGATACTGTTAGTCATGAAAGCAAATATCTTAATCCAGGGGTTTTCAAACTGTGGTCCGCGGACCACAGGGGGTACGCAAGGACAAGACAGGGGGTCCGTGGACAGCAAATACTTTTTATGGGCAATTTGATTTTATATATGTTTTTTAATCGAAATCTTTTAATTGACAATAAACATATTTGTTAAATAAATAAATGTAAAAATATATGTTATTTTAAGCAAATATTTATGTATAAATTTCATAAGCGTTTATAAGGGGGTCCCTAAGGTAAAGCCTGAAATATAAAGGGATCCGCAAGTCAAAAAGTTTGAAAACCCCTGTCTTAATCTATGAATAAACTTATTTGTATTTTAGCAAAATACTGGCGAATTCCGCATAGTATCGGACAGAACAGTGTGTTCTTTGCGGATAGTTACATTTCATAGTTATATATACATAGAATGAAATATCACCTATCAACAACACAATTTAACTTGTTGTAAATGAGGACGAATAAAGTTTTTAAAAATCATGTTTTTCACTATTATGTTGTTGAATATATCAAAAACATTTTTCGTGTTTGTTCAAATAAAAGTCTTCAGCAATGAAAATACCTACTACTGAAGATATCGCATTTCTTGTGTTAAATAGATATTTACTTTAGCATTTCTTTTAACACAATAACCTCTTTAAGTGCTTTTAAAGACTTTCTCTTATGCGTTTTTACTGTTTATACAGACAAAACTAATTTGTGCAGTTTATCAAAAACAAATTTATTGATATCTGCCTACCAATACTGAGGATCTTATTTCTATTTATTGCTTGATCAGTGAAAGCCTAATGTTATGGAAACTTGCGTAACAGCAATGAAATACAAACTTATCTTTACATCAATCATTAAATTTTACACAAGTATGCTAAGGTAAATATCTTCTGAAAATAAGTAATGAAATATCTTCAATGTAGCCTCTTTCTATGGATTTTCATTTGAACAACGTTTCTTAATTCTTGTTACGTAAACGACATACAATTCTCGCTGGTTAGAAGAACAAACCTTCTAAAATCAATGGAGAAAAATCGAAATTCTACACGTCATTATTCACAGTTCTTTTTTTAAACTTCAAGTTATACAGTAAATACAATACATACATACACACACATGCATACATACATATACATACATACATATGCAAGAGTTACGGAATGGAGTATGGGAAATCCGGGCTATATATGTTTCGGAGCGAGTGGGCTATCCTTGGCCTGAAGAATAGCCGGCGGTATACACCTCACTTGGATTTTACCACTTCTGAGGTTCCACTCACTATGAAACATAAGTAGCCCGGATTTCCCATACTCCATTTTGTAAGCTTTGTATTCTTTTTCGCAAACTCAGCAACCCTGGCTGCCTACCGAGGAATATAAAAAGACCTTTTTTCAACTCTTCGTTCTTCGATAGAAGAAAAAATTTGCAACCTTCCGTCTCAGTAAACTACTACTGATCCTGAAAGTTGTTATTTATATTCA